>NW_002987240.1:176326-186876 GCF_000006295.1 Pediculus humanus corporis | reverse complement strand
CCCCCCCTCCCTCCACCCCCCCGCACACTCACACACACAATCATTATTGGAAGTGGAAAGATTGGATCATGCGGAAAATGATGTATTGAAGTTTTTCTTTTTTTTTTTTATTTTTATTTTGAAAGCGAAAAAAAGATTTGGTTTTTTTGAAAAGTATTTTTTTTTTAAAGAGGAGTTAAAAACAAAAAAAAAGAAAAAAGTTGAAAAAAAAGAAAAAATTTTTTTCTTAACAAGATTTTCTCGGTAATTTCGAATTTTCTTTTTTTTTTTTTTGGAGTAGTTTGAAAATTTTTCTTTTTCCTCCCCTTTTCCCTTCCCTTCCTTTTATTTTATTTTAGATATTTTTTTTCTTCTTATTTTTGTTCTTGTTTCGTAATCGAAAATTGAAAACATTCACAATTTCGAATTAAATTTTCGGAAAAACATGTAATAATTACGATGCCATTCTTTTTTCTAATTGTACGAACGTAAAAGCGAACGAACGGTTTTTCCTTTTTCGAGGTTTCGTCATGGCGTCGTTGTTGTCGTTGTCACTCTCGGTGTTGTTGTCGTTAATTACCTGATAAGATGCGATGATAACGGAAGGGAGGAGGGTGGAAGGGAGAAGATTTAAAGCTTTAAACCGTAATTCATTTTTAAAATTACACGGTCGATAAATTGGTCACCGCGGATTTGACTCCCTTTTAGAAAAAAAAAATTGTCAGAGTCATTAAGGTGATAATAATTAATTAATCATCACGCGAATGCGATCGTAAAATTGTTGTTTTCCCTCCCCCCCTTCTCCCCTCTCCCCGTTAGTTGATTCCTTTTTGTCGTCGTCTGCTTTAATGAAATTCATTCCTTTACTACTAAAATGTATGGAAAATGGGGGGGAAATTTTTTTTTTTTTTTTTTTTCTTTTTGTAAAGTCTGCCATCATGCGGACATTTAATTTATCTAAATTTGTCGTCGTGTTTTCGTTTTTTTATTTATTTTATTACGTCATGATTTTTTTTGGGGGGAGGGGGGGATAGTGGGGATTTTTGTTTAAAAAAAATACGTTTCGATTGGGAAATTTAAACAGACGTATCCCTGGGATTCCCAAAATTTTTTTTTAATTTAACGTTTTCTCTACTCCGCGCGTCCCGCGAATGTTGCAAATAAGATTTTCGTGACGAAATTTTTAAATTAATCCCGGAATGCACCAAAAAAGAAAAAGAGTATAAATGAATTCACGTGATGCTAAATCCACGTCATTTCTCCTTCCACGTCAATCGCAAAACCGAGTATTTTTCAATATCGTCAAAACGTTTAAACGTAAGACTTATCATAAACTTAAACAAATTTATTTAGTTAATTAACGATTGAGTATTATTATTATTATTTTTGTAAATCAGAAAAGGGATTAAAGTTTGTTGTTGTTGTTGTTGTTGTTAAACTAACGTTTTTTTTCTTCCTCGATTCGGCTAAATTTCTATTAGATGCGTGCATACATATGGTGGGAAAGTTGTGAAAACGATAAATCCTTCCTTCCATCCGCGTACTCTCTCACTATCTCTCTCTCTCTCTTTTTCGGGTTTTAGACGATACACGTATAATAAAATAAATAAAATTTAAACGTTTTCGTAATTTCCTTATAAATTTTTTTTTTTTTTTTTTTTTTTCAAAGAAAATCGCAAAAGACGCCAAAGAATTAAGTTATATATTTATGTATATTAAATTTTGCGTAACGGTTGAGTTAAGAAGAAACCTTTTAAGGTTTTTTTATTTATTTTATTTTCTACGAGAAAAGTGAAAGACGATTTTTAACAAAAACGAAAAAAACGACGACGACGACGTTTTTCCCATTCTATGATTTATGAGATCACTTTTATTTATTTATTTTTATTTTTTCCTTTGTCGAGTATACGTGTGGAAATAAAACTAGTGTGCGAGAAAGGTTGTAAAAGAAAAGGAAAAAAAGGAAAAAAAAGGAAAAGTGAATGGCATTTTAAATAACAACAACAATTCTGCGAAAACGATTAATTAATTAATTACATTTTTTTTTTTTTCTTTTTAAAGAGTAAGAAGAATGCACTCCTCGGAAAAGTTTTTTCCACCCTTTCCCCTCCCCTCTCCCACTCCATCTCCCTCCCTCTCTTCCTCCCTTGTTTTTTTCTTCGCATCGATTTTTTAAAATTAATTATCTTACCAATTCCCACGGATGGTAGTAACTCGGTGAATAATTGATTAAAATAAGAATTTTATTATTATTATTATTATTATTATTCGAAATGTGAGATTTTTAAGGTTTTGTTCGTGGTGCCTGCCATCTTTCGGATGACGAAACGTGTAAGGTTCAATCGATTTTCCGTTTTCCATTTTTCTTTTTTTTTTCGTTTTGTTTGTTTTGGGAGATTCTCAACCTGGCACGGACGGAAAAAGTTTTTTTTTTTTTTTTTTTTTTTTTTTTTATTATTTGCGACACGTTTAAAATTATTTAAATAACTCCTTCAAATGAAATGTGGAGGTGGGGGGGCCGCACGGGAAGGGGGTCGGAAAGAAGAAAAAATTGAATTTGTTTTTTTTTTTTCTTCTTGTTCGTTTCATTCGTTGCATCATCTTTTGCGATATCTGGATTTGAAACCCGACATGTTTTTTTTTTTATTTTATTTGTTTTGTTTTTTTAAAAAATATTTTTTTGGTTCAATATTCAAATAATGAGTGGTGTAATGAATGAGTGAATGAAAAAGACGTTTCAGTTCTTAGCAGCCCCTCCTCACCCCTCCCCATAATTTTTTTTACTTTTTTTCGAAAGAATAGAAGGAGGAACAAACAAAAAAAAAGATGGAGGAAATTAGAGAAAGTTTTTTTTTTTTTTTTTTTGTCAAATTCTGTTTTTTTTCCTTATTGATTTTTTCATCGTAACGATGATTATTATTATTATTCTTATTATTGCGAATTCATTAAAAAATTTTTTTTTTCACTTTGAAATTTTATCGCAAAAAAATGTTTTGGGTTTAACTGTTTTTTTTTTTTTATAACCTTTTTTATTTTACGCTTTTTTCAAAAGTGGAAAAGGACACCTCGGACAAAGTTCCATGAGGATGAGGGTTTCTATTATTATTTTATCTTCCTTCTTCGTTTTCTCTTTTTTTATTATTATTATTTTTTTTTTTTAAGGTTAAGGTACGTTTGTGAATGTGTGTGTGTGGAAAAAAAGATTTAGGGATTCTGTTGTGACGTTTATAAAAAAAAAATTTTTTTTTACTTTATGTCTGTGGAGTTTGCGCCTCCTTTTTTTCCTCCTTTTTTTTTTCCTCTTGTCTATTTTTATTTATTCAAATATAAATTTTGAAAAATTTTTTTTTGCCTCTCTCTCTCTCTTTCTCTCATTTATTAATGTGGACATTTCTTACGTTTTTTTTGAGGGTCAGGTTTTGTTTTTTTACGAAGGTAAGATTTTCACGGTGTTTGTGCGCGTATGGTTTTTTTTTTTTTAATTTTTTTTTTTTTTTTTTGCTAGAAAAAATTTATTTCGAGGATTTTTTGCTTTTAATCCGTTCTGATTAATCGTAATCCTGAATTTTATTTTTATTTTTTTTTGCTCTCGTTTCTCGTTTTTTTTTGTTATATAATTTTTAAAAACAAAAAAAAACGGTGGGAAAAAAATTATTTATTTTTTATTGATCGAATGATTTTTTTTTTCTTTTCTTCACGTTTCGGCTTTACGTTTAATTTTTTTTTTTTTTTGAGGGGGTAGAAGGGGTTTTTTTTAGGGGTTGAAAAAAAATTTCTAAAATAAATGTTTGATTTTTTTCGCTAAGCCGAAAGAAATTGCAAATAAAACAAAAAAGAAAAAATTAGACGGATGGGGGGGGGAACGCGTCTCCCGAAACGACCTACATTCGCAAAAAAAAATTTTTTTATAAAATCCTTCTTTTATATACGAAGGATTTAAAAGTTTTTTGTTTTTTTTTCGAAAAGTTAAATAGAAATTTAAAACTGAATGTGAAAAAGTTTCTAATTTTCCTAATTTTCCGTCTCTGAAATAGTAATAATAATAATAATTATAGTAAGAAAAATCAAAAAAAAAAAAAAAAAGAGAGGGGATGTGGAAAATAATGATGGCGAACGATAAATAAATAAATAAATTTTTGGAAAATGTTTAAATCGAGTATGGAAAAAAAAGGAAAAAAGTCATACTAATTGAATTTAGGTCTGGAAAAAATGGCTCCGGAGGAGGTTGAAACACTGAGATAGATTTTTAGGTAAATACGTTCGTGATATTATTATTTCAAGTTACATCCATTTGGATTTTGAATCGCGCAAACGCTCTCTTACCGAGGGTAATATCATGTAGATCGATAAAACTTCCCCCCATTTTGTTTTTTTTTTCACTTTGGTTTTCAACCGACTGACGAAAAGAAAAGTCTAACCAGACTGAGAAATCCGGCCATTTTTTTTTTTTAAAAAAAACGGTTTTTACCTTAAAACTCAATTTTTTCCTTTTATTTATTTTTAATTTTATTTTGGGGGTAAAAACGAAAAAAATGAAACCCCCATTGCGGTGAGAAGAAAATTTTTCTGAATGTATTTTTTTTTTTTACACCGCTCCGTGCTCGGTTTTCTTTTTAAAATTTTCCCAGGGAACGATTATTATTATTATTATTAGTATTATTGAGAAACGAATCGAAACGATTATATTGTATTTGAGATATGTTGTCGTGTTTAACCGATTAATTAAGTGGTCAGCATATGGCGTCGTCGTTGCTGACACGTCACGTACCACCCTTATCAATGTGATGTTAATAATAATAATAATAATAAAAGACAAAAGGGAAATTTGAAAACGTAGAAAATTTTCCTTTTTTTTTTTTTTGAAAATGTTTATTCTGGGATAAAAAAATTGTCGGTAGGGATTTTTGAAGCGGGAGGTGGTGAGGAAAGAAGAGAAGAAAAAGATTATGAGGTAATTTAAAAAAATGGCGTAAATCGAACTTTGATTTGACCATTTTTGTTTCCCCATCCACCCCCTTCCTCCTCCCTGTCTTTATGGAAAATCGAACGATTGAGAAATTACGTGGTCGTGGGCGAATATAAAAAAAAATTCGGTTTTTTGTTAAAAAATAATAATTATTATTATTATTTTATTTTATTTTTTTGCGTAGGAAAAGAAAAACGTTGTCGGTAAATCGAAAGCACTTTACAAATATGTAAATATACACATGTATATTATCATTATTATTATTACTATTATTATTATTTTTATTGCTTGAAAAACACAAGTAAAGGTAAACTAACAACAACTTTTCCAATTATGAAAAATTACTTATTTTAAGTTTCCTTAATGGTTTTAAGTGAAAAGGAACAAAAGAAGGAAAAGAAAAAAAGGAAAAAAGGATAAAAAAAGTTTTTAATTGAAATTTAAAAAAAAAAAAAAAAAAAAAAAAAAAGGAAAAGTTTTTTTTTTTTTTTTACTCCACACTCGAGTAAAGTCAAGAGAGCGATTTTATTATTATTATTATTATTTTTTTTTATTTGTATTTTTCCGGGTGAAAACCAAATTGAGGTATTATTAGGAGGGAGGGAAGGGGGGTAAATCGAGTTTTAATTTTTTTTTTTTTTTAATTTAGGGAAACGCTAACCTACCCCGTTGAAATTCGATGAATTTTGACGACGGAAAAATATTCAGTTTATTTAATAAAAAAAAAAAAAAAAAATTCAACGATCGAATATAGATAATCAATCAATCAATCACGTGGATCTTTTTTTTTTTTTTTTGTAAAATTTTAAATAATAAAAAAATGCATGATAAAAAATTTTAATTTTGGAAAAATTTATACGTCTATGAAATTTTTTCATTTTTATTTTTTTATTTTTTTTTTTGCAATAAGGGAATCAAAATATAAATGTATATATGCATATGTACTACCTTCTACCTTCCTACCTCTCTCCCTCCCCGTTTTCCCTTCCCAAAGCGATATTTATTAAAATTCATAAGGAATACCTGTTTGGAAAAGATTTTCCTGGAAACGTTTTCCACTTATTCACTCTCCGCATTCATTTTCGTTTTTTTTTTTTTTTTTTTTTTCTAACATTTGCATTCGTTCGATAATAAATAGGAAAATAAAACGAATCGAACGATTTTCATTTTCATTTTTAATTTAATTAATTAATTAAAAAATTTAAAATTTTTTTTGTTTTTGTTTGTTTTTGCGTCATTTTGTTCCCTTTTCGAAGAAAACGACATCAGTATTTTTTTATGGTGGAAAAATATAAATGAGTTTAACTGGAGCCGAAGAAAAAAAAATCGGCCTTTGTTTTTTTCCCCCCGCACCCCCGTTTATTTTTGATATTATTTGTATATTTTTATTATTATTATTATTATTATTTTTTTAAAATTTATTTCAGAGCATTCTGGGTGATTTTAACAAAGAGCAAGAAGCTTTCATAAAAGAACAACAGAGTAAAGTTACAGATGCTGCGGTTCCTCCATGGGTGGGCGTACCCAACGAAGAATCATTAAAACAAGAATGCTTATCACTTTCGACCGTGAGTAACAAAAAAAAAAAAATTTTCCGAGTCTTTTTTCGCTATGGCGGTCGCGACGTAAATGTAGATGGAGAGAAAAACTTTTTGACCCAGTGACTCCATTAGGAAAAAAAATGTATATAATAATAATGATAATTTTTTATGTTTGCCTTAAAAATTTTAAAATTTTGCACGTGGGGGGTTTTTTTTGTCGTCCAAATACGAAAAAGCGAAATCCGTCGGAAAAGCGAAAAATATTTTCTTTTGCAATACATTTTTCCTCTTTGTTTTTTTTTCTCGGAAACCACCACCACCACCACCATTGGTACTTTTTTTTTTTTTAATTTTTATTTTTTTTTTTCCCCTACTGAAAAACTGGAAATGATGAAAGCACGCCATCCTGCGTGAAAATTTAAAAATAAATCAAAAAAAAACATTAATATATATGTTTTTTTTCAACAAAAAGGCTTTAAAAATTATGTAAGATTTTTAAATGGCGGCGGGGAGGCGGGGGGAAAAAGAAAGGTTTAACTAACCTTTTTTTTATTTTCGACTTTTTTTCGACCGAGTTAAAATAAATGCGAATTTTATTAAATCGATACGTACAAAGAGACTCATGAACAGATTCATTAAAAAAAAAAAAAAAAAAAAATTTTTTAATTAAAAAAAAAAAAAATAATAATAATAATAAAAGAAAAGAAAATTAAATCTATGTAGGTATATTATTATTATTATTAACGAAGGACGCGAGGGAAAAAAAAAATGGCGGATTTAAAAATGTAATGCGGAGGAGATTTACTGAGTAACGTGCAGTAGTTAGGTACGTTTGAAGACTTTTCTTTTTTTTTTTTTTTTTTGTTTTTTTAAATTAAATTTTCATTAAAGTCTTTAGAAAATGTGTTGCGCACATGCATACTTTAAATGGAAATTTAAAAAAAAAATAAATTTTTTTTTTACCCTTTCGGGCGTTGGTGACGTCATAATTTAAAAAAACAAAGAGGAAAAGAATAAAAGGAAAATCTTATTCGTTAATCGTGAAGTCAATGAACTGCATACGGTGGGAAGAGGGAAGGAGGCGGAGGAGGTGGTGGGGGGCGGGAAGAAAGAAAAATGGAAAAAGTAATTATAAAGAAAGTTAAGTTTTGTTTTTTTTTTTTTTGTATTTATTTCGTAATCGATTAAAATATTTCCGGAAAAGGAAGGAAGAAAGGAAGGAAGGAAATGAGTAAGTAAAAGTGAAAAATCGGTTATGCTTATCGAACGGGATAATTTTTTCTGGAATAAAAAAATTCCAGATTTTTATCATTATTCGAAGGGATTTTTCCTTTTATTTCCGATTATTTGCCTCCTCGATTTGGGTACGTGCCAAAACAAAAATTATTTTCCTTTTTTTTTTTTTTAACTGTTGTTGTTGTCGTTGTTGCTGTTGTTGTCGTCGACGACGTTATCGTTCATTCAAATTAATAAAATCTCATTATGAGATTTGATAATGGATGGTGCGCGAATTCGAAATCCTTTTTTTTATTATCGGGATTTCCTTTCTTCTTGTGCAAAATCCGAATCGTTTGTTTTATTTTGTGATCCCAAAATGGTGGTCATACTCTTATTTATTAATTTTTTTTTTTCGACAGGACACGAGACATTTTGTTCGAGCTCCACCTCCGGGCGTTGATTTTCCATTCGACTACGAAGCGTCTTACAAGGTAGCTCTCGCGACTTTAGCCGAAGATCCAAATCTACAGAAAATGAGATTCGAATTGGTACCCAAAGTGTAAGTTCTTTTTAATTTTTATTTACATTCGGAAAAGGGTAGAAAAACAGGGAGGGGGGAAGAGAGAGGTGGGGGAATTATATTTTCGAATCGATATTCTTTTATTATTATTATTTTATTTTTTTCGCGAATAAAATAAAATCACGTTTAAACACTCGATTAATTCACCTGTCGGTAAAATTACATTTAAATTTATTACGTGACCTCCCACAATATTCGTGCCTTTTTTTTTTTTTGAGGTTTTAATTTTTTTTGTACACTTTCCCGATCCCGATTTCGAACGTGTAATACGATGAAATTATTATTATTATTATTATTATTATTATTATTATTATTAATATTTTTTTTTTGATAAAAAAGATATTATTGATTAATATTTTTATTGCTTTAAACTTTAATGCACATCACGATTTTATTATTTCTTCACATACATATATATATATATATATATATATATATATATATATATATATATATATATATATATATATATATATATATAAATATTTATATCGATTTTTTTTGGCGGGAAAGAGGAGAGGAAAAGGAAATAAAACTGAGGAGGGGAGGGGTAAAAAGAAAAAAATTGTGCGATGTGACTCTCCTCCATTTAAAATAAAAAATAAAATACGGTCTTAATCGATTGCCATTTCACTTGCCAGGGTTATTTTATGTCGTTTTATTATTATTATTATTATCATCATCATCATCATTATTTTTTTTTTATGTCCTCTTTTGGCGGCTTTTAAAATTTGAATGACAAAAAAAAAAAAAAGAAAAATGCGAGACGGTTTTAGTCGTCGTCGTCGTTGTCGTCATCGTGGAAATGGAAAATGGAATATTAGCGGATATCGAAAAAAATTTTTTGTTTGTTCGTTTGTTTTGTTTGTTTGTTTGTTGACACAGATATCAAGCGTGTTTTCCCATGTTCTTTGCAACGCACAGAAAATTGATATTCATCATTGATTTATTATTATTAAGGCTGTCGAAAGTTAAAAAAAACGACGACAGCGTAGTTAGTAATTTATTCTTAAAAGTTGAAATTTTAGTGAAGTGAGAAAAGTTTTATTTGATGGAAGAAGGCGGGAGTAAGAATTTGCAAAAAGGGGAGGGGTGGGGAGGAAAGAGAAGGAAGGAGGGAGGATGGGAGGGAACCGAAAAGAGGAGCGGGAAGTACAAGAAGAAAGAAACTTTTTATTATCGGGAACACATTCGGGAGAGAAAAATTTCATACGTTAATTTGATTGGTTTTCGATCCGAAATCGATCTCGAACGAGAAAATCGATCGAGAAAATTGATGGAAATACGGGAAGGAGGGGGAAGGAGGAAAAGTCCGTGTCGGGGAGGGGGGTTTTATCATTTTTTTTAATTTTTTTTTTTTTCCCCCTTCCCCGCTTCGAATAAAAAAATTTACGGTGATTTATATTATTATCGATATTGTAAGTGACGTTCAATAATAGTAATAATAATAATAATAATGATAATAATAAAGGTAATGATGATGATGATGATGATAATAATAATAAAAAATTAAATTAACCGTCGAGTAAATAACTGTAAAAAAAAAAAAAATAATAATAATAATAAAGTGAAAAGCGAGACGTTTATCGGATTTTCAAAAAAAAAAAAAAAAAAAATTTACTTTATAAAATAATAATAATAATAATAATAATAATGACGATAATGATGATGATTTATCTAATGGGAATTTTTTTTTTATTATTTCAGCGTAAGCGAAGAAAATTTTTGGCGCAATTATTTTTACCGGGTGAGCCTCCTTCGTCAGCAAGCGGAATTGGATGCAATGCAACCAGGCGGTGACCCGTCACGCACTTCAAGCGTCGAAGCCGAGACCGCAGGTACGGAAACTGAAAATTCACACGATTAATTAATTATTCGCTTTCATCTTTGTTTGTCCTACTTTGGGGGTCCGTTAATGATGATTAAAAAAATAATAATAATAATAATAATGATAATTATAAAAATGACCGCGACCGGAAAACGTAACATAAATTTTTTCCAACACAAAAAAAAAAAAAAAAAATGTCGGAAAGCGGCTACGGAAACTGGGTGGGGAGGGGAGGAGCGCGAGCTTTACGTGTCACTTTATCCATTTTTAAAAAATAACCGAAATTCCCAAAACTCGGAGTGGCGGAAAAAGGGGGGGGGAAAAACCGTCAAAAAAAAAAATTTATTCCGTTTGAATATAATTTGTAATTAATTTTCGGATTAACACAAACGGATTTATTTAATTTTTTTTTTTTTTTTTTTGGCTAATTTTTCATTT
>NW_002987240.1:22608-175108 GCF_000006295.1 Pediculus humanus corporis | reverse complement strand
ATAATAATAATAATAATCAATGAAAATTTTGCGCTTTTGATTAGGCTTGTTCCTGTTTTTTTTTTTTTTTGTATTTTATTGGTGATGGGAGGGGGGAAGGGGTGGGATCGTGCATTCAAATTTTGTTTATTCGTTGATAAAACGAATCGTTTGTCTTATAAGAAAAAAAAAAAAAAAGAATTTATCCCTACCTACCGTTTTCCTTTCCGTAGAAGAGGAGTGGGAAAGAGAACTCGAAGCTGAACTCAAAGACTATGAAGTCGTAGCTGATAAATCGGGACCGGAACCTGCGACCGCAATAGAAGACGAAGATGATGATGATATCGAAGACCTCAAATAAGAAAGGATGAAAAAGAAGAGGAGGAAGAAGAGGAAGAAAAAAACGTCGATGATTTTTTTATTTTTTTATTTTTTTGCAAACGAAAAATTTTTTCGGCCTAAAATTTTATTTTCTTTCTTGTTATTATGATTCTTTCCCCCCCCCCCCCCTTTTTTTTTTTTTTTTTTTTACAGTCGAAAAAATGCGTCCAGACGGATCCGCGGCGGTATAAAAAGTTTATAAAAATATTAATAATAATAATAATAATGATAATAATATAAAGAGTTTGAATAATAAGGTTCGTGAGTCCCGTCGCGATTAACATTCCAAGAAATTAAAATTTTGTGTTCTAATAATTTTTTCCTTTTTTTTTTTTTTTTTTTTTTTTTTTTTGTTGAAAAATGACAAATTTTTTATTCTTCCATCCCTAAGTAGTCGTCCTTAGCGTATCCCTTAATTATTATTATTATTATTATTATTATTATTGTTAAATGTCGATCTGATGGTTTAACGCGGTAATATACATTTAAACATACATAAAATGAATGAGCCTGATATGTAATAAAATTAATACTACTGTTATTACTATTATTATTAATATAATTATTATTATTATTATTGATTAAAAACGTGGCATTTAAACGCTAATTAATTTTATTAATTAATAAAATAATTAATTTATTGATTTTTTTTTTTTTCGTTATTCTGTTGGAATGAATCCTTTCGTTAAAAAAAAGATACCGCACATGATTATTATTATCGGTAAATTTTTGTACTTATCGTTTTAATGTTGTTTATTATTATTATTATTATTATTATTATTATTATCATTATTATTACCTTTACTAATACTACTGTCATTGCTGCCGATTCGGAAAATTTAAATTTTGCGTCAGGTTCAAATGGAAATAAAAATTTTATGTTATCATAAATGATAATAATATGATAGTCGATAAAAGGTCAAATAAAAATTAATTTTTTTTGTTTTTCTCTCTCTCTTTCTCTCTCTCTCTCTCTCTCTCTCTGAATATAGCGTTAATCATAATAATGTTAATAAATTAAATAATGATAATAATGATAATAATAATAATAAATTTAAATTTAAAAAAAAAAATGTCAGACATACTAAAAAAAAAAAAAAATGTTTTTTTTTTGTCTATGAAAATGACAGAACAATAAATACTCAATAAATAAATAAATAATTTAATGTATAATTATATAGTTAGTTGAAAATACGTGAGAAAAATTATAAATAAATAAATAATAATAATAATAATCGCATGCTACGTTTAATTGAAATAATTTTTAAAATAAATAAATAAAACTTTAAATTATTTTAATTTTTTTTTTTTTTTGTTTTATTTTTTCTTTATAAATTAAAAAAAAAGTAGAAAAAAAGTGTTTTTAAATTTAAATAAATAAATAATAATAATTTGTTAATTGTTATTGTTGTCGTCTGAAAGATTTAATTAAATTTCTATTTATATTTATCACATTATATATATATATAAATAAATAATTAATAAAGTTCATATTTCAGTGATTGATTGATTGATAAAAAACATTGCATAAAATAATAATTATCAATTGTATTGTTTGCTTATGAATATACACACACACGCACACGCATACATAAATTTATGTATGCGTGTGCGTGCGTGTGTATTTGAAAAATAATAGATTATTTAATGTTATGTTATTATTTTGTTATTTTTTATCACATCATTCAATGGCTGAAAATAATTTTTTTTTTTTTTTTTTTTTTTTACACATGATAGAAAATCTCTTGTAAAATTAGAGATTATTATTATTATTGTTATTATCAGTCATATATTAAAATAATTTTATGATACTTTGATAATACATTATTATTATTAAATAAAAAAATAAATAAATAAATAAATAAATAAAAAGGGAAAAGCACAGAGTTTTTAAAAATACATACATATATGTATATTAATTATTAAAACATTGAAAATATTATTATTATTATTTATAAAGTATTAAATAATAAATTAACGTGATTTACTCTATTTATTATTAATTATAATTTATTTTTATTATTTATTTACCCTGTTCTTCGATTATAAAATATTAATTATTTATTAAAATTATTTAATTGATTTTTAAATTTGAAAAACGGTTTTATTTTTTTTTTTTTTTTTTTAGCGATGGAAGGAAAGGTAAGTTTTATATTATTTATTTTAAAATTTTTATTATTTTGTTAATGAGAATAATTTTTTTCAATCGCTTTTTTAAATAAATAAAACTTAATTGATGGTTTTTAAGTTGTTTGGTGGTCATTGCCCGCCAAAACTATTTCCGCCATGTTGATTTTAAAAATGTTAATAACGAGGATATATGATGCATTTATAATAAACGTTTGGGAGAATTGGTTTGTCTAGTGTAGTGGAAACGAAATATTTATCAATGCCTCCGCGATTTAAAAACTCAAACAAATTCTTTTTTAAACGATTAAATTAATTATTTTTGCATTTTGAAATATATTTTCTTTTCATTTTTAAACTATTATTATTAAATTAAAATACATAAGTGAAATTATTGAATTTTTATTTTAAAAAATTAAAATTTTTTTTATTCAATTAAAATTAAATTATACAGGAGGCATCGTAGTTTATCTACTGTTATTTGTAGCGTGTAGTTTGGATATATCGCTTGTCTACGTTTTAAAAAAATCTCAACTTCGTTCTTTTGTTTATAAAATTTTTCTGTTATTAATAATGAATTAATTATTTTTAAGTTATTAAAAATTATTATAACAATAATGTTTACTCATATTTGAAAAATATTATCGTTTCATTATAAAAATGTTTAATTATATTTTTTTTTTTCAAACGCTATTATTAATATAATGGAGTGTCATAAACTTTATTTTTCAAATTTTACATTCGATGGATTATCGATGGAAAGTGATTTAATTATGAGATCTTAATTCGATTCCGTGAAATTATTTTTAAAGATCTTATGCATTCGACAGAGAAAAAATTTAAATAATTCATCAAAAAATATATAAATCCGGCTAATCAATTAACAAAAATGGAATCTGTATTTTCAGGTATTTAAAAAATTCATTTTCATTCATTATTTAACTCGCCTTGACATCAACGTTTTTTTTTCTATATTTGTAATTTACACAAAACTTATTTTTTTAAATTATTAACTTTTAAAAATAAAAAATTCTCATTCGTTCCATTAAGACAACTTGTTGTAAATAACGGAAAATGTAGTTTCACCCACCTGTTGAAGAAATTATTATTTACTTACTGAGAAATTATTGTTTTCCCATCATGTCCTTTGTAATTTACAAATCCATAATTGATTATAAAATTATGAATACTTTATTATTTTTTTTATTTAAAATCAATATTTAACGAATAAAGAAATTATTTTATAAATAAAAATAAAAGAAATATACATTTAAAAAAATGTACATAATTAACAATAGAAAATTTTATACCATATGAAAATGGCTAATTGTAAAAATTATTTCGCCATTAAAAAAAATATCTGATAATGTAAAATCATTTATTCAGTCGAACCACCCATTAAATTTTATCGATCATTTTTTCTGATAAGATCCCAAATTAATGATAACTTACAATTTTATTTGTTTTAAATTATTTTTAAATGTTTTTTGTGCATGCGACAAATGAAATAATGATTTTAACATTTATTTTTATATATTATGTACATAATTATCTTTAGGTTCTACTACTTTTTTTTCTCTCTTTTATCTTCTTCACTGAATTCTGTCTCTCTCAATAAACCTTTTAAATTAATTTAACATAAAAAAATATATTCAATTTTTTTTGTTTTGCTCGTTATGTAAAACAATGAGAAAAAATCGAGAAAAATATTCGTATGTAATGATTTTTAAAATTTTTCATGTTTTCGCATAGTTTTAAAATAATTTTACTGTTGTCTGATGTTATTATTATTTCAAATCATTTTTTCTGTTTTTTTTTTCCAACAAGTTTAAATACATCATTGATACAAGTTTTGTATCATTTCACTCATAAAAAACTTATAAGGATTTTTATTCAGTGTCGTTAAGTATTTTATTTTTTTTTTTTTCTTAAAAATCTTTCATATGTAATTTAAATTTTCATCATATTCATTAAATTAAATTTTTTAACTTTTTAATAAAATTAAGGATTCATTAACAAAAGACTAGTTCAAAATAATTTTTTTTTTTTTAAAATTTCACACAATTTTAATTAATTAATTTTAAAGAGAGTGTTTTTTTTTTTTAATTTTTCCCTTCTGAAATTCATGTTTTCATGAGAAACGAAGGTCAGACACACAATTTATGTTGTTTAATTTGTAACCCATCATCGCCATTATCTTTTATTAAATATAACATTCTTAATTTGTTTCTTTTTTTTTTAAAGAATACAAAGAAAATATTTCATATAAAAAAAAAAAACTTTACTCCATGTTACTTGTTAAATTTTGTTTCGTAATTAAGATAAAAAAAAAAAAAAAAAGCTTCTGAACATTTTTTGTTATTTATGTTTTTAAATAATAAACACAATTGTGTTACTTGTAACAAATGATTTAAACAAAAAATGTAGTGGAGGCATTATTATTTTGCCTTGAGTAATTTACGGTAATTTTTTTTTTTTTTTTACTTGCCACCGTTTTGCGAATTTCTTTCAATTTCCCCTCCCCCCAATACCTATTTTTATCATATTTCTCTATTAATTTAATTGACAAGAATTTTGAAAATTTGATGAATATTTTGTCAATTGAAAATAAACGTGAAAGTTTAAAATTTGAATTTAAAAAAATTTTTTTTTTTTTTTCCTCCTCAAACAAGGTTGTTGCAGATTTGTTTCTTTTTCTTTTTTTTTTTTTGTTTAATGGAGGACAATGGTTGGGTTTAAACCTTGTCTTTTTTTTTTTTTAAACATTTTTATTAGCCCTTATTAGATAGACATTCGTGACAATAAAAAAAGAAAAAAAATGTCGACGGTCATAATGTAACTAAATCTCTTTTATAACGTTTCTTTTTTTTTTTCTTTCTTTTCTTTTCTTTAAATTTTTCTTACGTGTGTGTTTGTGTGTGTGTGCGTGCGTGTAGGGTATTTAAATTTTAAAGTTTTTTTATTATCAACAACAAAATAACTTTAACATAAAAAAAAAAAAATTTTTTTCCCTACTCGAAATTACATTTTTCTTACTTTTTATCCTTGTATATAAATTATGCGTCTGACCCTTAGAAAATTAATTCAAATTTTATTATTATTATCATTATTATTATTATTATGTATGCGGATGCGTGTGTCATCATTGCTTAAGTTTTTTTGTAAATAAACGTTTTACAGAATTTAATTAATTTAAAAAAAAAAAAAACGGCGTGGCAATAAGGTGAATATGACGTCATAAACAAAAAAAAAATTACTGTAAAAATTTAATGAAAAAAAAAAAAAAATAAGTAAATAAATAAATAAATGAAATTTTTTTAAAAATTTTATATATAAATATTTACATTTAATTATTATTATTATTATTATTATTATCATTATCATTATCATTATCGATAGGGAATAGTTGTGGTTATAATATAGGGATATCGCGTATAAGATTGTTACGTTGTGTCAAACGAACGGTTGACCCCCATCAATTATAAATTTTTATTACTATTATTATTATTATTATTGGTAAGGAGTCACGGGATATTACGAGCTAGCAGAAGAGACAATATTTATAAATAATAATAATAATATTAATAAGAGCATAAACGATCTTAATTTAAGGCATTTAATTTTTTTCCTTTTAATATTAATGCGGTGAAAAACATATTTTTTTGTTTGTTTGTTGTTGTTGTTGTTGTTGTTAATAAGACAAACAACAGGAAAAATTAAAGGTTTAAAATATTATTAAGATGATTACGTTATAAAGGCCATTTTTTTTTTGAATTTTCATTTGATATAAAAAATTGTCGTCGTCATTAATTTTGAAATTTAAAAAAAATGGCCTTAGATTATCATTATTATCCGTTTAGTTTTGCCTGTTGTTTTTGTTACATTATAATCAAAAAATAATTTAAAAGGATTTTTTTCGTAGTCGGAAACGAATAATAATAATAATAATAATAATAATAATAATAATTTGGTTTGAAAAACGAAAAAAAGAAAAAATTCTTGTCACATTTACTTAAAAAAAATCGAATTTTTCATATTTTAATTGATCTGACGGAAAGAGATGACATTAAAAATTTCAACGCTTATAATTTGTGTGGTTCATATTAATTAGAATTAATTAACATGATTCATAAAAATTATTAAAAAAAAAAAAAGTCTTTTGTTTCGTTTAATTTTTTATTACAGTTACAATTCGACTACTACCTTAGTCTTACTTATAGAAAATCCGTTTAAATAAAAAAAAAAAAATGTATATATGTATATATTCGACTTGGAACGTGGGTTTATTTATTATTATTATTATCATTACTATTTATTTTTTAAATAGGGCGTAACAAATGAGAAAAAACAAATGACTTCCTTTAACTCCCGTTTTTTTTTTTTAAATAATTTAAATCGGTTATATGAATAGGTATATCGTTATGGTAAATAAACGAAACGATTTATTATTTTTAATAATAATTAAATGATTCGATTTTCTATTTTTCTGGAAATAAATCGTTTTATTATTATTATTATTAAACGTTTAAAAATTTTTTTCGTGTCGTAATAAATTTATTTAGTGTCTCGTTCCTTATTAAAAAAGAAAAAGGCTGTCTGTATGTCTGTGTGATATCAATATTTTTTTTTTAAAGATGATAAGAGGGAGATGGTTCAGAAGAAAACATTTACAAAATGGATAAACATGCATTTATCTAAAACGGATTGCGCTCCGATCGTGGATCTCTTTACAGATTTACAAGATGGATCTAAATTATTATCACTCGTTGAAGTTTTAACTGATAAACAATATGTAAGGTCAATTTTTTTTTTAAAAAAAATGTGTTGGGATTTAAAAATAATGAGCTTAAATATTAAAAAAAAAAAATGTTTTACCTATTTTTTATTTTACATCTCAAACCGATTTTTTTTTTTTTAAATAAATTAAAATGTAAAATTTTATTATTACTATTATTATCGACTTGAAGATTTAATAATCTTTAAGGACTTTTTCAAGTACAAGAATTAATTTAAATGAAAAATTTGTTTTGAATATTTAAATATTCTTTTTTTTTTGGGGGGGGTATTTTATTTACGAAAAAATTTATTTATTTATTTTTAGAAACGAGAAAAAGGGTCGACAAGAGTCCACAGTTTATCAAACGTTGATAAAGCATTGCAAATACTAGAAGAAAACAATGTGAAATTAGTTGGAATGTCCAGCGAATGCATCGTCGATGGAAATCAAAAACTCACACTCGGATTAATATGGAGCATTATAATGAAATTTCAAGTGGATAGACTCAAGGGAAGCATGTCCGATCTTCACCAAAGTAATCTAGAAAAGACTTTACTCGCTTGGTGTCAGCAAAACACGAAAAATTATTCTGACGTCAAGATAGAAAATTTCACGACATCTTGGTCCGACGGACTCGCTTTCAACGCTCTTTTACATTGCTGGAAACCGAATTTGATTGATTTCGATGAAGTGAAACTTTTAAGTCCTGTCGAACGTCTCGAACACGCGTTCGATTTTGCAGCTCATCATTTGGATATTGAAAAATTTTTAGATCCCGAAGGTATGTTTCTACACCTACACTGAAAAGGTTTTTTTTTTTAAAATTTTTTACTTTTATTTTTTTGTCTCTTAGATATAAATACGGAATCCCCGGACAAGAAATCTATTCTCATGTACATCGCTTGTTTGTTTCACTCTTTGTCGAACGAAGTGAAAAAAGTAAACACGACAAAATCTAGTCCTGGTCCTAGGCCGGTGTCAGTCGCCCTTGGAAAGTATCAAAGCGATTTAGAAGAAGTTCTTACGTGGTTGTTAGAAGCAGAAGAAAAATTAAGTTTTCCTTTCGAAGAGTGCAATAATTTGACGACGGCGAGAAATTATTTCAACGATTACAATGAATTTTTGGAAGAGATCAGAAGGCATCGCATGGAAATCGGAGATGTTTTGCTTCAGGGCTCTAATATTATTTCCCTCGGGGATTTATCCGTGGAAGAAGAGAACGAAGTACGACTTCAAATCAGTTTATTAGATTCGAGGTGGGAACAATTAAGATTGGCCGCCATGGAAAAACAATCTAAAGTCATTGAGCACTTGATGAAAAATCAAAATAGCGAATTGGAAAATTTTAAAGAGTGGTTAAACGACGTTGAAATACGTATAACGAGATTGACGACTCATTCGGGAACATTAACGGAAAGACTGAATCAGGCTTTGGCCCTGCAAAAAGAAATTCAAGACCACGAACGCATTGCTGAGTCTTTAAAAAAATTAGTATTAGTGGAAGATGCAAATTTTGAAAGCAGTAATAATTTTTTACATATTTTTTTTTTTAATTGCGTAATATTATTTCGAAGAAAACATGAAAAACAATTTTTTTTTTTTTCTTGATTGCAGGCAATCGAGACACGGAAGACAATGTAAAAGTTGGAGATCGTTGGATTCATATTTGCCAGTGGATCAACGATAAAGTGATTCAATTGAAAAATCTTTCGGCGAATCAAAGGCGTTTGGGTGACGATTACCACTATTTAGGTACTTGGCTAAGTGAAACCGAAGCCACTTTGAAAAAAATGGAAGCGGAGCCGGTTTCGGAAATACCAAAAATAATTAAAAGAACGGAACAGTTAAAGAACATGTATAAAGAAATTGAAAAAAACAATGAGAAAATTGTTGAATTAATGATCGAAGCTGAAAAATTAGATGATTGCGAATTAGACGGCGAAGCAGCCGGACTTTTAATTGATTTAGAAACGGCTCAAGATCGTCTCGACGCGTTGAAATCAATTTTAGAAGTTCAGGCTCAGAGGATAAGGTATTCCGGTTTTGAAATAAGTTTCCTCGGTCCGGAAATTGAAGAAAAATACATTGAAGACAAAGCGGAACAAATAGAAACGAAAAAACGTAAGATAAGTTCGAACGTGAGCGATTTCGATAGCATTTTCGAAAAATTAAATTCTTGGCTCGACTGCTGGGAAACGCTTTTGGATCAGTCAGACGCAAACGTTCAAAACGGAAGTCATTCATTAGATGAACATTTGAAGTTATGCGCAGAAGGAGAAGAAGATTTAGAAAATCGAAGAAAAGATTTTAACACGGCTTTGAGTTTGGGTCAAAAAGTTTTACAGGAAGTTCGAAATAACAAGGAGAAAAAACAACAGGAGCAGAAAAATTTATCGACTTTGACATCCAGGTGGAATGCATTGGAAGAAAGACTTAAAGAATGCGAGGAAGCCAAGGAGAAAATGATTGAAAAAAATAACGATCGCCTTTTGACGGAATTAAAAAACGTTAAGAAAACAATGGACGATTGTTCGAAATGGATGGAAAAAGCCAACAGGAAAAAAACTGTCGATATATTTGATCAAATGACGGAGAGAATGGAGTCATTGGCTGAGAAAAAGAACGAAGTGAAAAATTTAAATACGAAATTAGATGAGAGCGGTCTGGATTCGATGAATATTTACGAAAATTTCGATAACGTCATTGTTAAATTTGGAATATTTTATAACGAAAAAATTAACGAGTACGTAAAAACGTTAGAGGATTTAATGGAAACGGTGGATGATGATTACTTGCGTAGCGTTCAACTGTCGTTAGACGTCGAAACGAACATGAAAAAATTCAACGAATTACAAAAAACGTTTTCCGACCACAATGAAAAATTAGAAAAATTGACGCAGATGGAAAGTTTTCCACAATTAATGCACGTTCAATCGCGATGGAGCGAATTGAATGATTTAATGGAAACGAAAAAGAATAATTTGATGATGAATTTCGAATTGTTAAAAAAACATAACGAAAACTTGTCGACGGTCGAAAATCAGATAAAAACGTTGGAACATTTGAAAAATCAATCATTCGACGAAACAAATTTAGACGCGTATTGTCAAGAATTCAAATCGTTAGTCGATCAATTAGAAAATTTAATCGTGATTTTGCATGATTCGCTGGGCCAGATAATCAAAGTTTCAGACGTTGAGTTGAAAGATTTTTTAACCGTCGAAGTCAACAAAATATCAAATAAAATTGATTTGTTTCGGGAACATTATCAAGATTTGGAAAATGTCAAAAAATATTTTGCCGACGTTAACGAGTGTTTGCGTTGGTTAAATCTCGTAGAAGAGGAAAGTAAAAAAATGGATAATATATCGGACACTTCTCAGTTATCTCAAGCCAGAACGTGGCACGGACGTTTAAAAGAAAGCATAGAGTCAAAGAATGATAGTTTCAATGCGTTGGAATCGGTGGGAATTCAATTGTCCGACAAAGAATTCGAAGCGACGAATGAAAAATTAAACGAATTAAAAACTCGGAAAGAGAAAGTTTTAGAAAAAGTGTTGGAAAGGTCGAAACAACTCGATAAAGCCTCACAGCAATACGGAGAATTCAAAGCTTTGGTTGCGCAAGAAAGCGATTGGTTGGATAAGTTGGAAAAACGTCTTAGAAAATCACCGGAAAGTGCTGCAGACGCTGAAGACATTTCCGAGGAATTGGATGTAATTTTCAAAAAAAATTTTTTTTTTTTTTTTTTTGGTAAGAAATCGAATTAAGCATTTTTTTTTTTTTTTTTTTTTTACTAGGATTTAGAAAATTATCTTCGAAATCATCCCGATCAACGATTATCTAGAATTCAAGAATTGGGAAAAGGTTTGATTGCCGCAGGAGCTTTATCCGTCGAAGTGAGACGTCACGTTCACGACATCACGGCAAGATGGAATCTTTTGAGTCAGCAAGCAGGCGAACGAGCTCAAGTTCTCGAAGGATCCGCTCAGGAAGCAACAAAATCGGAAGGTCGGCTTCAAGCTTTGCAAAGGTGGTTGGCTCAAGTGGACATTTCGCTGACCACTAGATTAAAAAGAGACATTACGGCTCAAGACCTTCCGGAAGACAGTCAAAAACTCATGGAAGAGTTTGCTCAACAGGAAGCCGTGCTCAAGGATATGACGGCACAAGAACAAAATTACAGGCGTGCAGGGAGATTAGAAGCGGCTGCCAGATTAGGTCACCAAATAAAAATGCTTCAAAATCAATTTGCCGAGGTGAAAGTTAAATTCGATCAATTTCGATCCGGAAGTAAAATCGAAGAAAGAATTTCAAGAGCTATGAAAGATTTGCGACGAGTTGAAGATTCAGCTTGCCTCCTCGAATTAACCAGTCACTTGCCAGAAAACATTGAAGGACAACTTAATTATTGCCGTGTTAGTATGAATTATTGTTTAAAAAAAAAAAATATCAATTCACGTTCGGTTGACTGAAAAACTGCTATTATTATTATTATTATTATTTTTTTTTTTTTAAATAGAAATTTTATCAAATTTTGAGCGACATAAAACCGGAAGTCGAAACGGTTATTAAAGAGGGTAGAAAGCAAGCGGAAGAACAACCGGAATTGACACCGAGAATCGATGCTTTGAAAGAACTTTACAACAGGTTGGGATCTGAGATAACGAGTGCAAAAGGAAGCTTGGAAACAGCATTAGAGCTTTCTAAATGCGTAGTACAAGACCTTGAGGATCTCACTTCGTGGAGCAGAGAACTTACCGACAAAGTTGATGATAATTCCGACGACGTCGTTATGCTAAAGGTACAATATAAAAAAAAAAAAAAAAAAACTACGTTGTAAAAATTTAACGTTTTATTATTTTTTTTTTAAATAGAAATTTTTGGATGAAGATGTACCCAAGTGGAGAACTGTGAGAGAAGGAATGGAAAATCGAGTGGAGGAATTGATTACTTTGTGCGAATCCGTTTCGCCGAAAGAAATCAACGAAATAGTTTCGAATTGTATTAATCGCTGCGAAAGAGCCGAACACAGACTTCGTCACACTCTTCATTCCAAACAAGTAAGTCAAGTATTAAAATTATTAAAATTACAACGTCCGACAATGTAAAAAAAAAAAGTTAAGTATTGTACAATTTAAAAAAAAAAATTTAAATTAGTTTTCCGTGTAAATAAAAAAAAAAAAAAAAAAAAAACGAAAAAAATTTTTCTAGAAGGAAAAAAAAATCACGCGAATCGAGTATTCTATAATATTAAACTTGATATAAAAAAAAAGCTTTTTCAATTTTCATGCTTTCTTGTGGTGTCAGATTTGTCAGATTAGTAAGTGTCTTAAGAAATTTATTTATTTATTTATTTATTTATTTTGTTGTGCGAATGTTGTGCGCTCGCTGTAAATTCTTTGTACGCTTGTTTTGCAATTTGTTTAAATTTTTATTTTATTTTAACGAATGATTTTGTGAAGTTTTTTTTTTTTTTGTTGTGTGCTTGCTTTGAAGAAATAATAATAATAAAACAATTTATTATTAAAAACATTTAAAAATTGAAAAAACAAAACAAAACTAACCGTGTGTGTCTCGAGATTCATGTTAATATGCGTGTTTATTATTGATAATGATAAAAAAAAAAAATAATTATTATTATTATGACAATGCTTATAATTCGACCACGAATATTCTGGTGATTGGTCAACTTGTGCACTTGATCCTAATAATTATTTCTTACTTGCACTCTTTCACAACGGATGAGGATATTGTGTAACGCACAAAACTTATTGTTCGCTTATTAAAATGCGTTTTGCGTTTTGGATTTTGGGACTAACAACCTCAATTTCAACTCACGATCAAAAAGTTTCCCTCTAAAAAATTGGTATTTCTAAGAAAACCGCTCGGTTGTTGTTTACAGAAATTAAAATCTATGAATAAAGAAAATTTATCTAATTCAATGGAAACTTATGATAACGTGGTCGAGAGAAATGAGAAAAAGGATAAGATCAACGTTGTTTTTTGCCGACATTTAAGAGATGGAAATGACGAATGTAAAAGTAAAAAAATTAAAATAAGCGATGGTAAAAACGAAGCCAAAATATTGGATTCGGATTACGAAATGTCGAATAATTTAGAAAAGGATGAAAAAGACGATGATGCTAATACATTCAGATTGGTCGAAGAGAGCAGTTTGTTTTCTCAATTGTCGGAAAATAAATTGCAAGTGAAAAAAATAAATTCCGAGCATCAAGATCAAGAAAATCCGTGCAAAGTCGTGGAGGTTAAAGCGGGTGAGATAATGAGGTCGGTGGTTACGGCTGTCGAATCTCTCGTCGTGCCCGGTCCCGACGACGTGGAAATGGTGCAAATAATCGACGACACCGATACCGAACCGGAAAGCAATTCACCCGCTTTCGTTAGAAGATTGTTAAAGCAGAAAGATAATATCGAAAGCGAATCGTCGGAGGAAAATATTTCGAAAAAATTACATTCGAGGAAAGACGAAGAAACGATTATCAAACCTAAAAGATTAAATTCGGATGGCGAAAAAAATGTGAGACACCCGTCGAAAATTCTCAAAAGCGTCGATAAAAATTTGGGAAATTCCGGATCGGATAAGAACGAGAAAGAAAAGGAATTTAAGGGAAGTTCAGACGAAACAAATTTGACGACATTGGTTCAAGTGTCCAACGATGAGGATTTTACCAAAAGCGAAGATCCGAAAATCGTCGAAGAACATTTAAAACAAGAGCCCGCATTGGAAAAATATCCGAAACCCTTCAATTATGAAAAAAATAAATTGAAAAGAAAAGGTGCGGACCCGGTTTTGAAAAAAGATGTTTCGGAAAATAAAGAAACGGACAAGGATGAAAGTCGAGGAAAAGATGATACCTTAAAATCCGACGTTCCATCTTCTCCTGGTAAAATTAAAGATAAGGAAAAAACAAAACCTAAAACGAAATTCGATAGTTCCGATACGGACTACGATAGTTTTTACGGAAGTGATAAAGACAATGACGAAGAACTCGTGTTTTCCGAAGATGATAATGTTCTCGATAATCCCAATACCGAAAGTACTGTTAGTGATGACGATGATGATGATGATGTTGAATCGTTTTTTTCCGAGCAGGTTAGTTAATATTAGTATGAGTAAAGGTATCGATTTGACCGATTACGTATTCAGGTTTAATATAAAAAATAAAAGATAGAAAGAAAGAAAGAGGTTTTATTTATGGTAAGAGTAATTTTTTTGTTTTCATCTTGTTTTGAAAGTTTTTTTTGATAAAATGCCGTTATTTATTTTTTACAGTTTATACCAATGGAAAGAAACGAGCCGTTGAAAGTAAATACCGTATCAAATTTTGAAGAATCAGCAAGAGAAATGCTGTCTCGTATGGATAACATGCTTCAAACAGTACGAGGCGTGGGGGGCGAGCCGAATCCGAAAAAAAGATTGGAAATATTAGAAAGAGAGTTAAGTGGTATTGCTCCAGACGCTGCATCCCTTATTAGTAAAGGTGACGGTTTCGTACTGGATGTTCATTTTAAAGATCTTGTTCAAGCGGAAAAACTATCGCTGACTCAGGACAAACTTCGAGCCAAATGGAGTCAGGTCATGGCGGAAACTGAGGTTAATATTATTTGATGCACGCGCGTTAAATAATTAAATTTTTAAAGGTTTCCATGTTGAATTTTGTATGTTTTAAATTCAAGGTGAGAAAAATTCAAGCTCAAAAAGCCGAACAAATTGCTGATGAGTATCAAGAGCTCTGCGAAAATTTGGAAAAATGGATTAACAAAGCGGAACCGCGATTGCAATCTGCCAACAACGATCAATCTTGCCTGAAAAATCTACGAGAAGAATTGAAACTCAAATGGGAGCAACTTTACAAAATACAAGAAATGAATTCGGAAATGCAAGTTCAACAAATTGCGCATAACAGTAAACTCGTTCAAATATTAGCCGGAAAATTAGAATCCATGAGAGAACAATTGCAGTCGTTATCCAAAGACTCTTTGCCGAAGAACAAATTAGCCAATGAACCCGGTCTCGAACTCGTGAGAAAAGTCAACAGAATAAGAGAGGGAGTGTCGACTTTGTTCAGGCGTTTGCATTCGCCTCCTCTATCCGGTGCCGACTTTCAAAATTTCCTTCAGCAAGAATCCGCATTGCAAGGAATCAGCGAAGCCATCGGCGAATTAAAAGTCGGAGTCGATCAAATAGAAAAATCGCGGGAAAATTACTTGAAGAGCTCTTGTTCGGAAACATCGGCTCAACTACGTCGAGTCATCGATAAACTACGAGAAGAATGGTCGCAATTGAACCGAGCCTACACGGATCGTCACAGCAAATGGGTGAGGTGTAACGACACGTGGAAAAGTTTGAAATCCGATTGCGGAAAATTAAACGATTGGATTTCGAACGCGGAAGAAACATTAAAATCTCCGTCGAGACGACACGTGGATTTGGAAAAACAAGCAACCGTGAAACACAGAATGATAAACAGCGTGTCCAACCGGTGCGAAGAAATTCTCATGAGCTCCGGTAAAAACGAAATGACGGACCTGGAAGAGAGCGTGACGAACCTTCGTGGAAGATGGAAAAAATTACTTTCGAATCTTCAAACGATAAAAGAAAGGTAACAAAAATTGAATGAAATATTCAAACAATTTTTTTTGAGTGTGTGTGTGTGTGTGTGCAATTTAAAAAAAAAAAAAAAAATTGTTTGTTTGTTTGTTTGTTTTGCTCAAGCAGAGTTTGCCAAGCGGAAGACAATGATACGAAATTAATCACGCCCGTGAATCCATCGGATAAAAGCTCTTTAATAACTCGGATTAATCTCCTAAAGGTAATAATTACACGTTTTTATTCATTTGTTTGTTTGTTTGTTTCAAATCGATTTTTTTTTTATTTTTATTTTTACTTACTCACCAGTCTTTGCGATCACCCATCTTCATTTTAAACTCCCCAAAAAAAAAAAAAAAAACAGAACAAAGATTTATAAACGCTTTTTTTTTTTTTTTTCAACACCCTTTGGTTTTTTTTTTTTTTTTTTTTGTAATTTTGTCATCACTGAGACACCGCGTCCCGTTCACTAAGTGCGATCACAATAGATTCATTCAATCAAAAAAGTCTTTCTAATGGAAATTTAGCTTTTTTTTTCTTTTTTTTTACTGCTTTTTATTATTATTATTATTAATAATTCGCGAACGCGTAAGTTGTTTTAAAAAAATTTTTTTTTTTTTTTCATTTTTTATTGGGTTGTTTTGAAAGAGCGTAGGAAGGATTATCATAATTATTGTTTGTTGTTTTTTTACAAACCCTGTCGCAATTTTACTGTCGAGACCGAAAATTGAATGCATGGCGAGCGAGATAGAATTCATCATCATCATTATTTTCCTAAAGAATGGTGGTGATGGTCGTCTCTTGGAATTTTTATTAAATAATTACAATTTTTCGAAAAAAAAAAGAAAGGAAGTTTGGGGGAGGCGGTTGGGAAGGGGGAAGGGGAGGGAAACAAGGGGGAGAGAGAGAGAAAGAAAAGAAAACATTTAAAGCTTTTGGATTGGTGTTAATGAAGTGTGGGACGAATGCCAAACACGACAGTTTATTATTAGATGCAATAAGGTGTGCGTGCGTGTGCAGACGTTACGAACGTTGCTGCCTTTGAAATGTTTCAGTTTTTTTTGTTTTGACGGAAAATGCGGGGAGTTGTTGTTGTTGTTGTTATTATTATTATCATCAATACAATACAATCGTTAACTCCGTGCCATTTCATTTATGCTAATAAGAAAAGAAATTTTGTATCGGGGTTTTTTTTTTTTTCGTTAAAAAATGTTAGGATGTTGGAGGTATAATTGGAAATTGAAACATTTTCCACAGGAATATTCTCGAAAGGTAATATTTATATATTTACGTTTATTCTGGAAAACAAATTTTTACTTATTTATTGTTTTTTTTTTTAAAAAGAAAAGATGAAAGGTTGAAAAGTAATAATAATAATAATAATAATTTTTTCAATTTTTTTCATCGGGTAAATAAAAAAAAAAAAATTATTTGGAATTTTTATTAATTTTTTTTTTTTCTTTTGGTAAAAAGTTTTGTTTCGGTAAATTTTTATTACTTTTTATAAATGGATTTTTTAAAAAGGAAAAAAAAGGAAAATTTTTTCCCTTTTTAAAAAAGTTTTCCCGGAAGTAAGGTATAAAAAAAAAAAAAAATCGATAAAGAAGGAAGGAATAATATTTTGATAAAAAAAAATAAAAAATAAAAATGAAATGAAAAAAGAATTTTATTTAATTGTTAATTAATTTTTGTAATTTTTTTCTTTCGCCACCCCCTCACCCCCCTCTCCCTCCCCGCAATTTCGACGAAAAGTGCAAATAATTTGTTGTTTGCTACATAAGAATTCCAGTAAAATTTGTTTTATTAAAAAAAAAAAGTAATAACGTGGGTTGATTTGTTTTTTTTTTTTTTTTTTTTGCCGGAGACTCGGTTTTAACGGGGTTATTGACCTTTTTCCATTGTTGTTTACATTTTTTAAACAAAATTAATAATAGTTTTTTTTTTTTTTTTTTTAACGTCTCCTCCAGTTATTTCCGTTTTCTTTTTGTCTCTCTCTCTCTCTCTTTTTCTCTCCCCCATTCCGTTACGAACCGATTTTGAGAAAAAAAAAAAAAAAAAAAAAATTCCAACTTTGAAAAAATTAATTTCAATTCTTTAAAGGGATTAACTGAGATATTTTCTAAAATAAATTTAATTTTTTCTTTTTTTCCTAAAATTTTGACAAATTAAATCCCGGAAAAATCGTAAATTGAAAAAAAAAAAAAGAAAAAAAAAATTATCATATTTACAGAGTAGAGAAGAAGAATTGCGTCAAGCGCTTAGATCGATGGATCAATCAAAAATTGGTCCAGACGAAGCAATCAATAGAGTGGCGGTAGATACGGCACTGGGAACCGCTTTGGAACAAAGGGAAAACGTCGAAGGAAAATTAACGTCTTTGGAAAAATACACGGCTCGATTGGAAGTTGTAGCCGAATGGTTGTCGAGTGCGAAAAACAAATTGTCTGCTCCGAATCAATCATCGACGGACTCAATAATTGCCGAAGTCATAGATAGAGAATCCGAAATCAAAGAAGTTTTAGGAAATTTCACGAATTTGGAAAAGGAATGTAATGTCGTCGAACAAACTGTCTCCCCGCAACTTCAGGTATTTATTCTCAATTCGTTACTATTTAAACTATCAAAGTTTATTTTTGTGGGGGGAAACACGTTTGGAAGAAACGTAAAAAAGCATCGGTTTTCCGTTCATATGCCATCATTTTTTCAAATAAAATTGAAATACATTGAAGAGAGAAAAAAAAAAGGAAAAGATAGTAATAATAATAATAATAAGGAATAGGGTTGGCTGAATTCCCAGTTATGGCTGCCGATGATGTTGATGATTCTGTTGTCGAAAGAATCAAAAGTAAATAAAATAAAGAGAAATGAAAGAAGAAATGAAAGAAGAAATGAAAGAAGGAAAAAAAAAAAGAAAACCTGACATTCGAAAAATTATTATTATTTTTTTTTTTAGGCGCGCGTTCGATAAAATGAAAACAATTATTTTTTCATTTTTTTTTTTTTTTTAGGGTAAAGTAAAGAAGCTGCGAGAGGATTGGCAATATATAAAAAACTTCAATTCCGAAACACAAACACCGGAACTTCCTCATCATTATTCGACAAAGTTCAATTCGGGTGAGTTTTGTTTTATGTTTATTTACCCCCCACTACCCTCTCTCACTCGTCTCCCTCTCCCTCCTACGTTCGAGTAAATTTAAACGATGAAAATAGGATTTTTTTTTTTTTTTTTGTTTGTGAAATAGTAAATTGAATGCGTAATTGAAAATGGCGAATTATTACTGTTGAAATGAAAGAAAGAAGGAAAATGAAATGATGAGAAGGAGAAAATGTCATTTTATAAAAAGGAAATAGTGCGAAGTGTGATTTCCGTTTTTGTTCAAGTCTTTAACGATAAATCTTTTTTTTTTTCCTTTTTTTCCTTTTTTTTTTTTTTGGGGGGGTTCTGTACCTTCGCTTCCCCCCCCCTCTCTCTCACTCTCTTTCTCTGTCTCTTTTTCTCATTATTTTTTCCCTCTTTTGTAAATTTTTAAATCGTTTTCATGCTCATTTAATTTTTATTTTACTTTATTTTTACTTTTTTTTTTTGTTTTATAAATAATCTTGTTTCATTTCCTTTATTTCGCCATGTTAAAAAAATTGATGGCTTTGCATTTTTTTTCCTTTTTTAGTCGTTCTTGTTGTTGTTGTTGTTGCTGCTGCTGTTGTTGTTGTATTTTATTATTTCTTTTTTTTTCTGCTGCCTTACAACGGGAAAGAAAATTTCATGTTTAGAAAACTCGTTCATTCGAAGTTATTTTTCCCGTTAAATAATATAAAAATGTTTGACTTAAAGCGAAGGCTTACTTATTATTATTATTATTATTTGGTTAAAATCTGTTGCCAAAATATGAAAAAAAAAAAAATTGATTCGTCAACGTTAATAATTGTTGAATTTTTTTTTTTTTTTTTGTGATGAATACAAAAATCTAATCGATTGCAAAATCGATTTCTTTTATATCCGGTTAAAAATGTCGTCTTCTGCTTTTTTTTTTCTTTATTGTAGAGTATCGGCGATATCGTAATTAGTCTCGGACATTTTCCGAGTCGTGAAAAACCTTTTTTTTTTTTTTTTTTTTTTTTTTAATGTGAGTTTTCCTTAGTCGCGACCGAATCGCGTCGGAGTTTGTTTTTACAACAAACGCAAACGGTTGCGTCGTTTGTCTGTCGTTACAAAGTTTGTTATTCTTTTTTTCGATCGTTTTGTTATTTATTGAAAAAGCAAATCAGATGATTGACGATCTCGAAATTTCTTAAATCATTTTTTGATCGAGTTTTTCTTTTTGGAAAAACGTAAACAAAAGATTTCAATGCGTGAAAACTAAATTTTATTTACCAAGTAAAAAGTGTTCTTTATCGAAAATGAAAAGAGAGATTCTTTTTAATCATCATCATCATCATCATTATTATTATTTTTTTTAAATCCAAAGTTTTTGCCCTTTTTTTTTTTTTTCTCATCAGCTAATGGCCGTTCGAACTCATAATCTTTTATGTCTTTTTTTTTTTTCTTTTCCTTTTTTTTTTTTTTTTTCTCTTTCTCTTTCTCTTTTCTGTAAATTTTTTTCAATTATTAAATTCGTTTTATTGCCAAAAGATGTAATCAATAACGAGGTGAGACAAAAAAAAAAGAGAGAGAGAGAGATAGTAAAAGGTGATAAATGATGTGAAAAGTTTGCGAGAAAGTGGAAAAAAAAGAAAAAAAGAAAAGAAAAAAAAATTTCCCATCATTTAATTTAAAAAAAAAAAAAAATTTCTTTTTTTTTTTTTCTTTTTCATATTAAAGTCATATAATAATTTATCATAAAATTTTGTAGCCAATTAAAATCAAAATGCATAAAAAAAAAAGAAGAAAAAAAAACGGTTTTAATTAAAAATTTTTTTTACCGTCTTCTGCTTTTAAATAAAAATAATAATAATAATAATAAAAAATTTAATGGAAGAAAAATATCGTATCGTATCGTATCGTTTTTTTTTTTTTTTTTTTTAATTTGATTTTAAAACATCTGCCACGTGGCAGGTAGAAAATAATTTTCCTTTTTCGATTTTCTTGAGGTTTTCTTTTTTTTTTTTTTTCCTTCTTCTTTCTATGTTGAGATGATGTTTTGTGTAGGAAAAAAGAAGAAAAAGAAAAAACAAATAATAGAAAAAGCAAAAAGGTATGTGCTAAAAAAAAGAAAAAAAAAAAAGGAAAATCTAATCGAAATGACAAAAGAAAAAAAGAAAGAATGAGAAAAAACGTTGGAAAATCGTGGAAAAAGAAAAAAAACTTGTTTGAATGAGGGTGTCAAAAACGTGTCTCAAATATGAAAAAATCAAATTTTTTGTATTTTTCTTATTCAAAGGTTTTCGCCATTGTTTTCTCTTTTTTTTTTTTTTTTTTTTTAATATTCGAAATTCGACAGACGAGTTTTTAGCGGTTTCGAATCCGTTCAGGTGTTTTCGTTCTCTCGCTTTTCGATTTGTTTTTTGCGTAAATTTTCGTGTGAAATTCAGTTTAAAAAAAGGAAAAAAGGAAAGGTTATAAAAAATGAGATTTACGGTGTAAGGGAAAAACCTTTGCCCCATCCCCCTCCCCCTTTCCCCCTCTCCTTCTTTTTTTTTTTTAATTACAACTAAAAGGTTGAGTAATTATTAAAGGCTTAAAATAACAAGGTTTAATCACCCGAAGAATTAGAAGTTTTTTAATGGATGTAAAAGTTTTTTTTTTTTTAAAGGTTTTTCTTCTTATATTTATTTAGAAAAATAAAAATTAATTTTCAAAGGTTGTTGTTGTTGTTGGTTGTTGTTGTCGTTGTTGTTTTCGAACTTCCTTCTTTCCCTTCCGTAGAAAAGGTAACTGACCACCAAACGAAGGATTATTTCCTTCGTTATTATTATTATTTATGTGGGTTCGTTTGTTTTTAATTCAACTCTTGAGGTTTTTGTTTTTTGTTTGTTTTTTGTTTGTTTTTGTTTGTTTTTTTATTTTTACGACGTTTTTAAAATAAAATAAGAAGTGTTTCGATCGACGTTTGAAACAGATGAAAAAAAAATAGAAAAAGAGAAAGAAAGTTAAGTGAGTTTTTAAGTTTTTTTTTTTTTTTTTTGGCAAACATGTAAGAAAAATTTTATTACGGTTGTTGTTGTTGTTGTTTCAGGGCTCAAATATTTTCAACTTAAGTGCACTTTTGGTTTTTTTTTTCCAAAAGGCAAGGCAAGGCAAAAAAAAAGAAAATTGGGGTGGGGAGAGGGAGGGGGTAGAAAAAATAAAAGTCAAACTGATGTTTTTAATTTTGTGGTTTTTCAATTCTTGTCTTAATAAAAAAAAAATAAACAAACACTGTCACGTCGATTTACGAAAAGTATTGGGTAAAATATCGGGGAAAATGTGATCGTAAAAAGTCGTGGCAAAAGAATAAAATTCAATTCCGTTAAAATGTAATTACACGATTACAATCTGTGATGAAACTTATGAGAAAACGACAAAAAATGGAGGAAATTGTTTTTTTTTAAAGAATTTTTTCACTTTTTTTTTGCGAAGATTTTTTTTTTCACGTCGTGAGGATTCGAATTTAATCAAAAGAATGAAAGATCACGTTCTTTCTCTCTCTCTCTCTCTCTCTTTTTCGAAACAACCGTTTGTTATTACATTTTTTTTTTTTTATTGCCACCATTATATATTTTACCCTTGAAAAAAAAAAAAAATGGATGAATAGATAGATAGATAGATAGATAGATGGATAAATAAATAAATTTTATTACGACGAGAAAACATTCCACCACAAAACGTTCATCAAATAACGAACGGGGGGGGGGGGAAGTTTAAAAAATTTTATTTTTATCTTTTTACTATTATTATTATTATTATTATTATTATTATTATTTATTTTTATTTTTATAGAAGCAGAAGGTTCAAAAAAGAATGATGACGTCGGATACAAAAGAGACGAAGTCACGGATTATGGTTATCGTGGCCGATCAAGCTTCGGTAAGTTTTTTTTTTTTTTATTTATTTATTTATTTTCTCTTTGTTTTTCTTTCATTCTCTTTCTCTCTCTCTCTTTCTCTTTTATTTATGTTATTGCTAAAAAAAGGTTTAATGAAAATTCGTTTTTTGTGCGGTTTTTCTTATTAAAAAAAAGAAGAAATTCGTTTGTTGATTTTAAACGTTTTTTATGCGACAAAAGACAAAAGTTTTTCCGAGTCACATAAAAATTCGATCGATTAAAAAAATATATGAACAAAGTTGTCGAGGGGGGGAGGGGGTGTGTGTGGAAAGGAATCACCGGAAAAATTCGAAATAATAATAATAATAATACGAAAAGAATAAACCAAAGTAATAGAAAATTTTCATCATTATTTTATTTTTGTCGTTTTCTTATAAAAAGACAATTTTCATTATAAAACGTTGGAAAAATCAATGGTTGCAAAAAAAAAGAAAAGTTCGTACGGAAAAAGAGTAAAAGAAAAAAAAAAAAAAGATAAGTTGAAAAAGTGAAAAGGAAAAAAAAAAGGAAAAAAAGGAAAAAAAGGAAAAAGTTGAAGCTCGACGTAAGAACCTTGCTTTTTCATATAATATTCGTATATAAAGAAAAGAAGAGGAAAAAAGGAAAAGGAAAAGGAAAGGAAAGGAAAGGATTGGAGAGAAGGGAGAGAGAAATTTTTTTTTTTTTCATTTCCTTTTAAGAGATTTAAGAAAAAGAAAAAGTATTACTTAGTTTTAAAACTTGTCGAGTAAAGGGGGGTAGGAGTGGGTGTGCGTGTGTGCGTACATCATTTCATAGAAAAACTTATGAATTTTCCGTTTGGTGGTGGTGGTGGGGGTAGTCGCGGCGGTAAATGTCCACGATTTTGGAAAATTGTACGTGTGCGAAATGAAATTAAAATAAAATTGATTCTCGTTCAAATTTTGTTTGTTTGTTTGTTCGTTTGTTTGTTTGTTTTTCTTTCTTTAAACGTACAAAACGTTTGTTTTCCTTCCAGACTTTTTTAAATAAAATAACTTTAAATTAATTTGAGTCTGATGAATATTATTAAATTGTATTATTTTTTTTAAATTACGACGCTTTCGAATTTCTAACGAAGGAAATGAGTTGAAATCTTTTTTTTTTTTTGGGTTCATTAAATAAAATTAAATTTTGCATTTAAAAAAAAAAGAGGGGGGAAGGAAGAAAGAAAAATCGTGCTTGTAGTCGTGTTTTGTGTTCGGTTGGTTTCCGGTTTTTGTTTTCCGCCCCTTCCCCTCAACCCTCTTCCCCCCGATTGAAATTCGGTCGTTTATTATTATTTTTTTTTTTGTGCGTATTCGTGATAAAATGTCATCATCGTGATTTTGTTTTTTTTTTAGTCAAAATGTTTTTATTATTATTTTTTTTTGACATTTTGAAAAGCTCCCCCCCCTCCCCATTTTTTTGTCGTACGAATAAATTTTAAATAATTGGGAAAACGGCGGAAATTTTACAAAAAAATTAATGGAAGGAAATCCGCGAAATCGTCGAGCGCTCATTAAAAAAAAAAAAAACAAGAGAGAGAAAATTTTTTTTTAAAATGCGAAAGGTAAAATGGTTCAATTAGTAAATTAATTAATAATACGATGACGCCCCCTCTTGCCCCCTTTCCCCTAACATCCGAACGTTCGATTACCTACCTACCAACCTACCCCCCCCCCTCGCGATTCGCTCAAATTGATGTCGAAAGGTAAAAAAATTGTTTTTTTTTTTTTTTTTTCCTCCCCTCTCAATACTCTTCCGGTTTGTTTTCTCTTCCTGTTTTTTTTTTCCTTTTCTTTTCTTTTGTTTCTTTCTTTCTCTTCTCTTATTCTGATAAGGTTGACAGTTAATGAGTAAAATTTTGCTGTTTCAAATTTTGTTTATGAGGGTAATTCCGGTGATTGTTATAACGGGTTAAATTTAACCCCATAATTGATTGTAATTATTATTATGTAAAATGCGATAGTACCCGGATGATTCATTAATTAATGGTTTTTTTATTGTTTGTTGTTGTTGTTTGTTTCGTTTGTCTCTTCAACGTCAAAATTCGTTTCAACTGTCAAAAAGAGAAAGAGAAAGTGAAAAAAAAAATTTTCCGATATGATTTCAACGCATTCAAAAAAGGAGCGTTTTTATTTAAAAAAAAAAAAAAAAAGTATTTAAACGTTTTTTTCAATGAAATCAGAGGAAAAGTTGTATGAAGAGGCATTTGTTTTTGTGTTCATCCCTTGTTTAACTTATACGAAGTTAAATCAATTTAAAATTTTTTTTTTCATTTTTTTTTTTTTTTTTGGAAAGAACAACCTCGTTTGGGGCTATGTTCTGGATCGATGCTTTCTTCTCTCTCTTTCTCTCTTTTCCATGCCGTTCCATAAATTTTTTTTTCTCCTTTCTTTTTTTATATATACATATATTCCATCTCTCTTTCTTTCCTTTCCTTTACTTTTTTTTTACTCTCCCTTTCATTTTTTTTTTTTTTTTTATCATATTCTGTGTACATTAGTGAAAAAGCGTACACGGCAGAATTCCTTTCTTTCCCTTTCTCTCTCTCTCGATATAGAAATTTTTTTTTTTTTTAAAGTTGACAGAAACAATTTTGTAAAAAAATGTTGTCGCCTTTTAATTTTAATCTTGAGGAAAAAGTTTTCTTTTTTATAAGTGAGAAAGAGAGAGAGAGAAAAAAATAAAAATTTGAAAAATTATCGATAAAAAAAAAAAAATATTTTTTGCCTGTCAAAATTTAGTATTTGTTTTTTTTTTTTTTTTTAAATTGATTGTGGTAATATTTAGTTTGTTGGTTTTTATCAACTCCTACGTAAACCCCCCCATTTAATCTCCCTCTCAATCTTCCCCTCAAAAAAAAAACGGAGGGGAGAAAAAGTAAAAATAAAAAAAAAAAAAAAAAAAAATGTCACAGAAAGCGTAGAATTTAAAAGAGTTTAATGTCAGAAAAAGCTTTTCTCTGGAATTCCTGCCGCACCCTCACTTTCAACAGACTGCGTGGCCTCCCTTTAATTCCCTTTAGTTTGCCGGGAAAGTCGAGGCGTGTCGAATTCGGGGGAACAAAAAATTTTTTCTTTTTTTATTTTTTTTTATTTTCGTTTTTGTTGTTGTTGTTGTCGTTGTTGCGTTTTTCACATTGAAAGAAATCTCGCGAAATTTCCACGTGTTGTTTACTTTTTTTTTTTTTTTTTTTTTTTTTTACGGGGAGGAAAATCTTGGGGAGACAAAATTTATTGAACAAAAAAAAGAAAAACCTTTGGAAAATTTTTTTTTAGTAACGTAAGTACTAAAAATTGATTAGCCATTTAAAAATGATTTGACGTAAGATTGATTGATTGACTGATTGACTGACTATCTTTGGCATTCAATTTTGATTTTGTTTCTCAATATCCAAGAAATTTACGAATGTGAGGCCAAACATTGCCGACACCGGTGTCTTTGTTTTTTTATCGGTCCCTCAAATGGAAAATTTAAATTCGTAATAAAATTTTAAAAAAAAAGGCAATGAAGGGGGGAAGGTAGTAGTAGCATAATTAAAACTAAAATAAACGTTTTTTTTGTACGACCGAAAGAGGTTTAAAAAAAAAAGAGGGAGATGATATTACTTTTCTAGAATTTTCTATTTCTTTCCCTCCTATTTTTTTTCTGTTCCACGTTTTTCTTTGTTTCGAAACTCTGATGATCTTTATAGTATCTTCTTTGTAATATGAATGATTGATTGACCAAGATTGAATTTTGTAAATTTGCAATCTTTTTCCGATCGGCGATATCCAAAACGTTTAAAAAGAAGAGAAAACTTGTTCAGAAAATCATTTATTAAATTTTTATTATCATCATCGTCGTGTTCGTCGTCGTCGTGCGTGGTTGAGAAGACTTTTTAGACTTTCGGGAATTAAAAAAGTTTTTTATGTTTCTTTCTCTCTCTCTCTTTTACATTTTTCGAGAAAGGAAATAATAATAATTTATAAAATTTCGGTTAGGTAAATTTAGGGGGGAAAAGATTTTTTTTTTTTTTTCTTTACTTTTTGCCCTCCTGATATTTTATATATATTATAACGTTTATATAAATGTATGAATGTTCGTATGTGCGCCCTTTTCTCTATCATTTGGTTTGCGATAATGTAAAACTTAAACCCTGTCATAAATTTATTTGCACGTGGCGTTCCCTTTTCCGCCGGCTCCCCTCCTCTCCCTCCTCCCCAACCCCGACATTCATCCCTCTCTTTATGTTTTCGTGTTCATTCCTGGTCCCTCCTGCCATTCTTACTCATTTAATAAATTTTGTAAAATTTTCTTAGTCGAGATTTTTTTTTTTTGTTTTTTCTCCGGTGCTCTTTTATAATAAACACGAACGAAAGCCGGTTGTTGCTGTTGTTGTCGGTTTTTAATTTTTCCTTATGTTTTTCGGTTAATTTTCGTCCGAAAATGATGGGAGGCTTAAGTTTCTTTTTTTTTTAAGGGTAGTACGATTGTTAATGATTTGTTTGTCGGTTTGAGGATTAATCTCTTTATTTTATTTTTTTTTGTTTGTTTCTCTATTTCCACGATAGAAACCATAAAAGAAAAAAAAAAAAAACCTTTAAAACTTTTTCAGGCAGAAAAAATATACTTTTGATTCGCTTTGTGTTTTGTTTTTTTTTATGCGGGAGGGGAGAAATTTTTTGGGGAGGGTGTGACACGAAAAGGTATGGAAGAAGAAGGAAAAAGACAAACCACAAACCAATCGCAAAACATCACTACTATCCGCAATGCGGAAATTTTTATTTTGAATAATTTTTTTTTTTTTTTCCAACTATTGTTTGTCCTTTTCTTCTTTTTTTCTCTCTCTCTCGTCCTCCCCATCGCGCTCGCACACACCCACACACGTATATATTTTCTTTTTTTTTTTTTTGTCCTTTTGCTGCAGAAAACGCCTTTTCGTCGGTCGGGTAAGATTACGAACGCAAAAAAAAAACAAATAAATAAATAAATAAACATTTTATTTTATTTTATTTATTTTTTTTCCGAACGGAACGGATTATATATATATATATATATATATTTATAAAAAAAAAAAAGTCCCCCCCTCGTCGTCGTCGTCGTCGTCGTCAGCGTGTGCGTGGCAAAAAAAAAATCAACCCCGAAATAAAAAAAAGGAAAATTGTAATTTAAACCCGGATTCACGTTTGTTCAAGCTGTCGCGTTCCTTTGTTTTAATAAAAAAAAAAAAAAAAAAAAAAAAAAAAAAATAAGGTGGCGGTCAGTTAAAACTATCATTATTATTTATTTTTCTGGTAAAAGTTTTTAATTAATGTTTGTTTGTTTGTTTGTTGTTTGTTTGTATAATAAGAATCGAATGAAAATGCGTACCGGAGGGGGAGAGAGTGGAGGTTGGGAACAACAGGAACGGTGTTTCGATTTCGTTTCGTCGAAAAAAAATTTTTTTTTTTTTTGTCCTGAGGGTTATTTAATAAATAAAAATAATAATTATAGTAATAATAATAATAATAATAATAATAATAATACAATCGGAGAAATTGATTTAAAATCGAGTAAATAAAATGATTTGTTAATTTTCATTAGGTATAGGAAAGCGCGGTTAAATCCGGATTAAACAAAAACATGTTTATGTTAATTATTTATGTATCGAAACAAAAAAATGGGAGAGATCGAAAGGGTCGTCGTCGTCGTCGCCGTCGCCGTCGTCGTTTTTATGTATAAATAAATATTTCGATTATTAATTTTAATTAATTGCCTTGTTCTCGTTTAACGGAGAAGAAAAGGTTTGTATGAAGGATAGTGCAACGGGGATGCGGTCGAAAAGGTTTTTAAAAACCTTACATCACATCGACTTACTTCAAAAAAAAAAAAAAAAAAAAATTTAACTTTCATACGGCGGCCATCATTTTGATGTTAACCCTCGGTCCGTAATATCGACTGGGGATCGACGACAAAAAAGACCCGAAGCGAGAACGGGAGCGAGAGCGGGAGCGGGAGGAAAAGCAGGAGCAGGGGGGATTCTGTCTTTTAAATCAATTTCTTTTTTTTATTCCTTATAGTTCTTATAGAAAGGTTTACGGCGGATTAAATTGTAGTTTTTGTAATAACCATTCGATTTCATTTCTGTCGCATCTTTCCATCTTTACCTTTTTCCATCTTTTCCCTCCTCGTTTTTTCGATTCTTATTTCCATCGGTTTCGTTAAAAAATTAAAAAGAGTAATGATAATAAAAATGAAAATCTTTTTTTGTTTTATTATAAATAAATATCCGTCGCGGCTTTGCGTGAACGCGGATAATTATTTTCTTACGATAATTTAAACGCGAACCTTTTCTGTTGTTGTTGTTTTTTTTCTTTTATTTTTTCTCTCGCGTGAAAATTATTTGTTGTTATTATTATTATTATTATTATTACATCAGGCATTATGAGAATAAGTTTTTGGAAACGAAAGAGAGAGTGAAAAAAAAAAAACGCAAGTTTTATCATCATCATCATTTTTATTTTTTATTTTTTTTCCCGCCATTGACATGAACGAAATGTTTGAAAATTAATTAAAATCAAAATTTAATGAATGTTGGGGAGGTTGGGGAGAGAGGGAGGAAGTGAGAGGGGGGTAGGTACGTAGTCATGGTAATACAGATTAAACCTAACAGAACTTCATTAAAATTTTAAATCAAAAATCTAGTTTTAAGATTCTTATTAATATCGTTAACCAGAATTTACTTACAAAGAGAAAATAATCAGAGAATGTTTAGTTAATAATAATAATAATAAAGCCTTTTTTTTTTTAAATGCTTTGACTCGAGAGTAGAATTTCGAAGGGAAGCCTTCGTCAAATAGAACCTGGGAAAAACCGCCGCTTTCGTTTTCCCTCATTTACCGGAAAATATCAAAATAGAAAATTTTCCGAATAAAAAATAGTACGACATAGTATATAATAGTAGTGTGAGGGACAACTTGTTTTATTATTATTAATATCATTATCATTTTTCCATTGTTTATTAATGAATGAATGAATGAAATAACATGAGACCGTGTAAGAAACAAATAAATTGAAAAAAAAAAAGACTTAAATGAAATCACGAAAGAATATTAAAAAGTAAAATAACTGGAAAAATGATGAGGAAAGGGGGAAGAGGGAGGGGTAGTCGGTGGTGGTGGTTGGTAAGAGAAAGAAAAGAAAAAGGAAAAGAGAAAAAAGTTAAAAAAAAAAAGGAAAAAAATGGGAAAAATGAAATAATAACAAATAAAAATAAACTGTTTATATTTTATAACCTTTTTTTTTTGTTTTTCCTGGGGGTTGAAAAGAGGTTGACCGATGCCTCCTCACTTTTTTTTGTTGCTTTTGTTTGTGTGTGTGTGTATTTTCTTAATAAAAATTTGCTATGAAAAACAGATTAAAAAGGGTTTGTTTGTTTGGGGTTTTTTTTTATTTATTGTTTCGACGGAAAATTTCGTGATGTTTTCATGCTGTAGGACAAGAACATGAAGGGAGGAAGGGGAAGAGGGGGAGGGAAAAAAGAAAAACTCGCATCGCGGTTGCAAAAAAAAAAAAAAGAAAAGTGAAATCATTTTAATGTAAGATGAATGTAAACCCTCCACAAACTACACATCCCCAAACTCAGACACTTAAATGCGAAGAAAAGAAAGAGAAAAAAGGAGAGAAATACCTAAGAAGTGAGAAAGACAGAGAGAGAGAGAGAGAGAAAGAAAAAGAGAGAGAAGTACCCAAGAAGTGAAGGACAGACAGAGAGTGAGAGAGAGAAACGTTTATAAATTTTTAAAAAATCCCTCAAAATATAAATTTTTTTTCCCGTACCCCCCTCCCCACTTTTCTAAAACTCGTATTTTATTACCTCATTATTATTATTATTATTATTATTATTATTCGCATAATGACAGACGCCATTTTTTATTTTGTCGTCGTCGTCGTCAAATCTTCGAAATCTCGTATAAAAGTTTAATTTTTTTTGTAGAAACTCACGCTCGTTTAAATTAATTAAGGAATTTATTATAAACTCTACTTATTAAAATTTATTTTACCTTATTATATAAATCGATCGATCAAATCCTCGATTGATTGATTGATTGATTGATTGACTGAACGATTGATTGAAAAGATCGCATTACATTTTACTTTATTTATAATAAGGGTTTCTTTTTTTCTTTCGTTTTTTTTTTTTAGTGAGTTTTAATTTTGTTTTTTTTTTTTTTGTAACTGCTAATTAAAATCCTTGTTTTAATTTTACCTTTGAATATTTCATATTTAATGAGAAAACTTTATAAAAGGAAACAAAGGTTTTAAGTTGTTAACTTTGGAAAAAAAAAAAGAAAAGAAAATTTTTTTTTAAAACGCGCTTTGAGCGCTTGCGAATGATGGAAGAGGAAAAAAAAAACTTTTCTTACATTAACGAGGATCAAAAAAAAAAAAATTTTTTTTTTCATTGCTTTCCATTTTCCCGTTTTCCTTTTCCCACTCCTCTTTCTTCCTTCCTTCTCTTTTCCCCCTCCCCACTCCCCTACGTCACATCACTTTATTATTTTCATCCAATTTATTTATTTTCAATTAACAAGAGCAAATATTAATTAACTTGAATGATAACGATAAAGAAATGCGGATAAAAAAAAAAAATAAAATAATTTTCCCATTTCTCTCTCTGTCTCTCTCTTTCTCTCTCTCTCAAATAATGCAAAATTTTAAAATTTTATGCGAGCGTGTGCTCGTGCCACGTCTCGGATCCACCATCAAAATTTAAAAAAAAAAAAAAAAAAAATTGCGGAAACTGTTATTGCCGTATCCGGTCGTGGTGGTGATGGTAATGGTGGTGTTCCAGCAGTTTTTTTTTCATTTTTTTTCTTCGAAACCTGGAACTTTTTGGTTTAAAGTGAGTTAGGAGGGGGGTAGGGGTCGGGAAAAGAGAGAGAGAGAGAGAGGGAAATGAAATTTCACCGTATGCAAATATAAAAAAGAAAACGTTTTTTTTTTTTCCGATTACGATTTTTCGAATGCAACCGAAGTTTTTCCCTTGTTTTTTTTTTTTTGTTTTCTTTCTTTTTCTAAAAAAAAGTTTGTGTGTGTGCGCGCGTAAGTATTTTCCTTTTGTTTCGCGAAATTTGATAAAATTGATATTTTTACCGTCTGGGCTAAAAAAAAAAAAAAAAAAAAAAAAAAAAAAAAAAAAAAAAACTAAAGGAAAATATTGAAAATGAATTTTTCTTATTTATATTCGTTATTCAAATGAAAATTATCGTTTTTTTGGAATTATTTTACATTTTTGCGGTTGTTTAAAAAATATATAATATATGTATTTTAATAAATTTTACGAAATGGTATTTAATAATAATAATAATAATAATAATAATAATAATAATAATAATAATAATGATGATGATGATGATGATGATGATGATGATGATGATGATGATAATCGTTTTTTGTTGTTGTTGTTTTTTTTTTTTCTGGTTCGTTGTGTTTCTGAAAGATTGTTTTATTTCTATTATTATTTTTTATTTTGTTTGTTTGTTTGTTTTCTCTCTCTCTTTCTCGCTCTCTCCTTCTCTCTCTCTCTTTCTGTGTTTCTCTTTTTAGAAATTTTTAAGAATATTTAAGTCGCTTATAAATGAAACCAATAATTAACTTTCTTTTGTTATTATTAATCGAGGATTTTTTATTGTTGGTTTTTTTTTATTCCTCCTTGCTTCCCTCCTCTTCCCCTCTATCACTTTCCTCTCTCTCGCTCTTTCTTATTTAAAATTAAAATATTTTCAAGAGATTTGTCGCTAAGGAGTTTGGTTCGTTGTATGGGTTTCTTTGTTTTTCTTCACTCCCTCTTTCCGCCCTTTCACTCTCTTTCTCTCCATCATTTAGAATTCAAATTTTCTCTCCGTTTCCCTGTTTGTTTGTTTGTTTATGTTTATTAGTATTTTTCTTTTTTTTTCTCTATTTGTTTAAAAAAATTAAAAATCGATCGAAAAAAAAATTTTGCAAATCGCATGAATGATGTCACGATTTGATTTTTATTGACCGATAGACCGACCGATCGCGATCGAGAATTTTTCTTTTCTTTTCTTTTTTTTTTTTTTTTTTTTTTTTTGGAAAAAAACAATAAAAAGGCTGGAAAGGGAAAATGAAAGAGGTTTATTATTATTATTATTATTATTATTATTATTATTATTATTATTATTATTATTATTATTATTATTATTATTAATATTGCTGAGTCGTAGATATTTTTCCGACAAGATATTTTCTTCTTACATAAAAAAAAAAAAATAAGAAAAAAATATTCAAAGAATTTTTTTTTCTTATTTTTTATTTTTTTTAATATTAATTATTCGCCCTTTTTTTTAATTATTATTATTATTATTATTATTTTTGATAAAAAATTTTCCCCTCCCCCCGTTTCAGTCATTTTTTCGTTACTCGAATAATTTTTCTTTTTAATTTTTTTTTTTTTTGGAACGAGGTAATAATTAATTAAAATTTTATTAAAAATATATATTTGTTTTTTTTCTTTTTTTTTTTTAATATCGTTTTATTATTTTTTTTTTTATGGGGGTGAGTGGGAGAGGGTGGAGGGAAAAATGGGGGAGGGGTTTCTTTCGTTTTTTCGTCTTTAAGAAATCCTCTTTTTTTTTTTTTTTTCGTTTCTTGACAGCACTTGACAGTATTTTTTTTTTTTTTTTAAAACAAAAAAATGTCTTGATGAATTTTTATCCTTCTTCTTCTTATTCTTCCTCTTCTTCTTATTCTTTCTCTTATTCTTCTTCTTCCTTTTTTTTAAGGATCATTTCCCAGACTTGATTCGAGTATTCTTAGCATTTAATTTAAAAAAAAAAAAAAAAGTAATTTTTTTACAACCAACGTAAATTTATCACGGTGATGATAACACGGTTATATTCTATTATTTATAACCTTGCATATATTTTTCTTTCTCTAAACGCGGGTGTGACGACACACAAAAAAAGGCGCGAAAAATTTAAATTTAAATTTTTCAAACGAAGGAAAATTTCTTTTTTTTCTTTCTGGTTCCGGTTTCGGTTTTGTGGGTGCGCGTATGCCTTTGCGAATGAAATTTTCTTTAAAATAATAATAATAATAATAATAATAATAATTTAAAATAATAATGATGATGATGATAATGATGATTTTTTTAAGTCGTCGACAAATTGAAATCCGTCGGCAAAATTTACGTAAATTTTTGCGTTGCGTTAAAAAATTTGCCCAAGAGTCACGTAAAACTTTTTTTTTTTTTAATTAGTTTTTGATTAACACTTTTCGTGCAAATTTGTTTTTTCCCCCTCCTCTCTTGTTGTTTTCCACTTTTCTCGCGAATGCATTTATTGCGAATTTGTTTGTTTTGAAACTTTTTTTTTTTCCTGCTAATCGCGATTCCTTGCGGGTTTATATTTATTATAAACATTTCGAATGCGATACGAATAATAATCCACCCAAAAACGGAGAATGATAAAGAGAGATTGAAAAATAATAATAATAATAATCCGGGGGATATCGCGCGCGCAAAAAAAACAAAAATTTTCCCTAACCCATTTCCTCGTTTTTTATTGTTTCATTCGAAATAATAATAATAATAATAATAATAATAATAATAATAATAATGAAAAAGAGAATTTTCGATTTCCCGCCGCGGAGAATGAGAAAAGAGGTTAGAAGATTGATTGGTATCCTGCGAAATTTTTTACGTTGGTATCTCGGAGGTTTGGTTTTTTTTTTTCCTACCAAAAAGGTTTTCCGTCGTTTTCCAAAAAAAAATAATAAAATTTCCCGCGGAAAATTTTTAAACGAAATCGTATTTATTTAATTAATTATTTATTTATTTGAATTTACGATAAAAAGCAATCGGGAAAAGTTTCGTTTTTTTATCGGGGGAGGAATGGGAGAGATGGGGGAGGAGTTTGGAGTTTTATTTTTTGTTCGTTGATCAATCGAACGGATTTTCATTTCTCTTAAGGTAAACATAAAACGGAAATAGGAAAATCGAACGAACGGTTTTCGGTTTTTTGTCAAAAACTTTGGATTCTGATAATTTCCAACCGCGAACGCGGTTTTTTGTTTAATTTTTTTTTTTGGAAAATTTATGAGAAAAATTTTTTTGGAAAAGCGTTTTTAATTATTTTTTACCTCTCTCTCTCTCTTTAACTCGTTCTCTTTCATTTTCTTTCATTGCTCGTTTGGAAAAAGGCGGAAACGTGAAAGAAAATTTTCTTTTAGATTAGTGTGTGTATATATGAGCGCACGTTATTCAAAGTAAAAAAAAAAAAAAAAAAAAAAAAAAGAATTTATTATTATAATTAAATTTTCCTCCTGGAATTTTTTAGAATATGACAAACGATATATATATGTATTAAAATATTTTCTCTTTGTTCTGGAAAATTTTGTTAAAAAGGAAAATGAAAAAGGAATAATTTATACGGTTTTTTTTTTTTTTTCGTTCAACCGCGGTAAAAAGATTAAAATTAATTGAAATTTTCTTCTCAATTTCTCAATGTGAAAAGAAAAAAAAAATCATTTAATTTTAAAATGGGGAGGGGGAGTCGTTGAAAAAAAAAATATTCACATTTTTCTTCTGCTTTTCTTACTTATTGTCCTTTTTTCTCCTTTTTTTTTTTTTTATCAGTCGATAATGTTATCATTAACGTACACGTTTAAAAACCGAAAAAAAAAGTAGTAAAGAAAAGTTTATTTATTTGTTATTTTTACGGGGGGGGAGAAAAAGTGGGAGTGGAATGTGGGAGCGAGAGGCGGCGGGAGAAAAAGTGGGAGCGAGAGGTGGTGGGAAAAAAAGTGGGAGTGGAAAGTGGGAGGGAGAAGTGGTTGGGAGAAAGTAAAAAAAAATTCCAAAAGTCAAAGAAAAAGAATTTTCTTTTCTCTTTTCCAGTTTTTAAAAAAAACTAAAAGAAAAATTCATTTTTTAATTATTAAAAAAGAAAAAAAAAGTGATTAAATTTTTTCATTAGGAAAAATAAAAAATAAAAAAAAAAAAGATTTAAATTAAAAAAAAAGAAGAAATTATTATCATCATCATCATCATCATTATTATTATTATTTTTTCATTTGGTTTTTTTTTTTTTTTTGCGTCTTAGCAAAAGCAAATTTTGCGCCCGTTTGCGTGTGTTTCGCGTGAATGAGGAAAAAAAAATTAATTAAAAGTCTTTTTGGGAATTTGGGTTAGGATAGAGCGGGGAGGAAATGGGGAGGGGAGGAGGGAGGGAGAGAAAGGAGGGAAATCATTTTTTGTTTGTTTTATTGTGAATTAAAATAAAATGAAAAGCGAAGAATAGTAGGTAGGTAGTCTTTCTTTCACTCGTCGCGGTTGTTTCATGGGGGGAGGGGAAAACGAAAGAAAAAAAATTAAAATAGAATCCCAAGGATTTCGTTTTGTCCCTTTTTCAGAAAATTTCGGGAAAAGTTTTTACGAAATTAAATTTGACGCCACGGTCTTTCTCTCTCTCAAAAAAGGCCGAAGCCTTTGAAAAAGGGGAAAATCTCCACTTTGAAAAGTTTTGAGAAAAAGAAAAGCCAAAAGATTTGACCGATAGAGAGGGAGAGAGTATACACAAAATTTTTAGGAAACGACCACGATGAACCGTCGTCTTTTTCGTCGTCGCTTTCATCGTCAACAAAATCTTTATTCGATTTTCTTGTTTCCCCCTTTTCCCACCCCCCCCCAAAAAAAAAACTTTTTTTATCAATTTTTCAACGTGCACACACAAAAAGGTTTTTTTAATATTTGTTTTAAATTCTTTTTCCTTTTTTTTCTTTCTCAAAATACGTTTTAAATTTTGCAATTTGCGAGGGGGGTGGGGAGAAAGGAGAAGAAGAAGAAGGAAAAGGAAATCGATTAATTTTTTCTTCTATCGCTCCAGGTTGTTCAGGTTTTTCTTTCTTTTTTCAAAGTAAACGAATCAATTTTTTTTTAAAGGTTTTCCTTCGGAATGAAAATTTGGATAAGATAAATTAAAAAATTTTTGAATTTTTGACTGAGAAAAATTTAATTAATTGATAACACAATCGTGAGAATATTATTATTATTATTGCAGTTGCGAATTTCGTATAAAAAAAAAAAAAATTTGGAATGGATGATTTAAAATGTTTGAGGTAAAGTAGGCGTGGAAAATTTTTTTTGGGTTCGTTACTTGGATAAAAATAATTAACTGGAGCTGGAACGTACCGGTATAAAAAATTCGTTTTTTGTTTTGTTTTGTTTCCTATCCTTATACGTAAACGATGGAGAAAGAAAAAGATTTTGATGAGGTTTCGTTCGTTCGTTCGTTCGTTTGTTTTTTGTTTTTTTTACGTAATAAAAAAGGAAAAGGAAGGGATAGAGGAGAGGGGGTGTGTGTAGAGAGAACGGGAGAGATAAAAGGGTGGGTGGGGGAAGGAGTTGGAGAAGAAACGAGAAATTTAATATGATTAATATGGGTTCTACCCTGAGGAGAGAGAGAGAGGGAGAACGAGCTAGCAAAAGAAAAAGAAGAAAAAAAAATTAGCTTTATTGTTTTTAAAAAGTTTTTATAGTCGATGTTTACTTTGAATACACAACAAAGGAATTTTTTTTTTTCCTTTTCCTTTTTCATACGTCACGAAGAAAGAAAACTAATAATAATGATGATGATAATAAAATGAAAAAAAAATTTTTTCCCCTTTGTTGTGCAAACAGGCTTGCACACACACTCGCAAATATTTTTTTTTCTCCCATCTATCTCTTCCCCTCTCTCTTCCTCTCTCTCTCTCTCTCTCTCTCTCTCTCTCTCTCCAAATCTATCTCACACTTTCCTTTGACTGAAATGGCATATCAATTTTTTTATGTACAAAATTTTTCGTGTATTTATATTACGAACACGTAAAATATTCATCTTTTTTGAATTTAAATTCCATATTTCGCCATTAAATTCTCTTCCGAATAATAAAATTTTCGTTGGGGGGGTCGTAATTAGTTGAAAACAAAAATTTTTTTTTTAATATATAAATATATATATATATACAGTTCGTCTGCCATTGATTTTTCTTTTTTTATCCCCCCTTCCTCCCTGCTATATTTCCCTCTTTCTCACTCTTCTTTTTCCTATATCCATTTCCATCCCTTCCGTTACAGTATTTTTTTTTTGTTAAAACAAATAATGAAATAATTTTAATTAATTAATTAATTAATAATAATAATAATAATAATATCAAGGGAAAACTTTTATTTTTATTTTTATTTCCGGTGAGTTTTCGATGTGATAAATGACCGAACGGACGGCGGAGAACATGAAACGTTTCGGGGATGATCTTTAAATTTTTTTTTTTTACCCCTTTGGACATTCTGTATCAATTTACTCAAAGATTGGAGGGAGGGGGTCGTAAGGGAAGCAGAAGAAAGGGAGGTTGCTACTGCTACTGCTTGTTATTTTTTTGTTTTTTTTTGTTCAGGTATTCGACCGACGGTCGGTAGAAACCCGAAACTTTTCATAATTAAAACTTTTTTTTTTTTTTTTGGAAACGGTTTTGTTTTACATCGTTAGGAAAAATGGAGTCGAAGGCGGAGGGGGAAACTCAAAACAAAAGATTTTCTTTTCTTATTTCTCGTTCATTTCTTTATGTCTTCCCCATTCCACCCGTTTTTTTTTTTTTTTGTAAAATATTATTTATTAATTATAATTAATTAACCTTTTGAAAAAGTTTTTTTTGGCGAAAGGTTCTCTTCCTATTCTCGACGTAATAGGAAAATTCAATAAGATTTGTTTTGTTTTGTTTGTTTGTTTGCGCTGTTGTTTACAAAAAGGTTCGAATCGTATTGAAAATTCCTTACTGGAAAAATACGTTCTCTCTCTCTCTCTTTTTATTTCGGATAGTGATAATGATGATGGTGGTGGTGGTAGTGTTGATGATAAAAACGTTCGGGTCGTTTAGTTCCAGCGCATATATATATATTTTTTATTTATAAGATTAGTCTGAGCCAAGAGAAAATCGATCGATAAAATCTGGCACAAGATCACGAGGAAGGATTCCAAAAAAAAATGTCGTTAATTAATTGCAATATCTCGAAGCAATAAAAAGGAAATAATGATGATTTCAGTCATCGCATTAAAGAATTTTCCGGAAAGAGGAAAATTGATAAAAAAAAATTTTTTTTTTTTCTCCCGATAAACAAACGACGTCAAACATAAAAGATTTTTTTCATTTTTTATTCGTGTCTACTTGTAATGGGGGGAAAATCATAATAAAAAAATAAAAAAAACGGAAAACTTTGGAAAAAGTCGGAAAAGCGGTAAACGGAAAACGTGTCGCGCATATATGTGAAGATAATAATAATAATAATAATTGCAATATGTTTCTCATTAGATTTCATTTTTTTTTTTTTGTTTTTTTTTATGAGTTTCTTTGTTTTCAATAATGTTTTTTTTTTTTTTTTCATTCTTTTTCTTCTTCTTCCCCGTCATCATTCGATTTAAAAACCGTAAATTTTTTATTTTTAAAAATAAGGAGGTAAGAGGGGGGAGAGGGGAGAAGATAAAACACTTTTCGAATGTTTTTTTTTTTTTTTTTTAGTGTTTACTGGGAGGTCTTTTGACGTAAAACAAATGGTTAATTTATTACAGTTTTAAAATCGGTAGAGAGAGAGAAAAAAAAAAGAGGAGACGTTCGTGCATTAGTTCATTTTTATTACACGTTCGGGGGTATAACGAGGGGGTGGGTGGATGGTGGTGATGGCAGAGAAGGAGGGTTGAAAGATGGAGCGCTTTGCAAGAGGGAAAAAATTTAAAAAAAAAAAAAAAAAATCGTGTAAAAATTTTTTTTTCCGCGACGTCACGTATATTGAAACCGTCGCCGTCGCCATCATCATCATTATTTATTATTCAAATAAAGAAGTTTCTGATGCCACGTTTAATTTAAAAAAATGAATCGAGTTTGATGCTGTTAAGTGATTTTAATTAATTTTCACTTTAATTTTTTTTTTATTCTTCTTCTTTTTCTTTTGATATTTTCTCAAGTCAAAAAAAAAAAAAAAAGTTTTCATATTTTTTTTTTTTTTAATAAAATTAGACAACAGTTGTAAGTTTTTTTTAAAAAATACTTTGAAAAGAAAATTTAATTGTTCTAGAAATAAAAAGAAAAAGAAGATGAAAAAAAAAAAAAAAACTTTTGTTATCGGCAGCAGTAATTCTATTCTCGTTTTAAGTTTTTATTGTCGTGTCACCAACACCGTTTCTCTTTCTCTCTTTCTTTCCTCTTTCTCTCTTTCCGTTTTTAAAGAAGAGAAAGAGAGAGAGTATAAGTTGAAAAGTAATGAGAGAAAGGACGATATCCTTTTCCTTTTTTCCTTTTTTTCCTTTTTTTTCTTTCCTTTTTTTTCGTAGTGTGAACTTTAAATGGAAATTTTCTTTTTTTGAGTCTTGAGGGGAAGCGAGGGAAGGGGAGGAAAAATTAAATACAACAATGGAATCAAAAGAAAATCGAATGTGAAACCCGGGCGATAGGTAGGTCGGTCTCTCTGTCGAATGGAAAAGAAAAGAACGTGAAAGAAGAACAATAATAATAATTATTATTACAAGGTTAATTAATTTCGAACAATGATGATTCGGTTTAAGAGTTTTTTTTTTTTTTCTCCCCTGGACGAATCTTATCGAAAAATGATCGATTATCGATTTTTTATGGTTCGAAAGATTTGAAAATAATAATAATAATAATAATAATAATAATAATAATAATAATAAACCTTTTTCAAGTTGTCGAGGAAGAGAATTTAGCGCAAAGAAAATATTTTTTTCTTTTTTTTTTTTTAATATTTAAGAAAATTTATTATTATTATTACTATTATGAGTAATTAAATGATTTTTCATTACGAACCTAAAAGAAAAGAAAGGAAAAAATTTTTTTCTTTTATGGGTGTTTTCATTTTCCATTTCGAAAAAAAAAGGAAAAAGTTCAGAGGGTCGCGAAAGAGTTTTTCGAAAAAAAGGAAAAGAAAAAAAATTTTCTTCTTCTTCTTATCTCCCGAAAATATATTTATTATGTTTTTTTTTTTTTTTGTTAAATTCGAGTTAGTTTCGAGAAAAGTTTGTTTTCTTTTATCTATCTATTAACTTCCTGTTTTTTTTTTTGTTTTAAATTGCGAGGGAGGGAGGGAGGGGGCGGAAGGGGAGAAACGTTTTTAAATAAATTTTTTTTTAATAATCGGAAAATACGACAATGGAATTACGACGACGAAGTTCGTTTTTTTTTTTTTTTAATTTGAATCGTTATTGACAAAACGGATGAATTTCAACGCGTTGAAAATTTCTATCTATGAATTCCGATGAGTTTTCCTCGTTTTTTTCGCAAAAAAATCATCATCATCATTATCATCATCGGCATCGTTATCACATGACAACTTATCACGACTCGGACAAAATGGTTTCATTCCATCGTTTATTTTTTTTCTGCGTGACGTGGTGGTGGCGGTCGTTACAATAAAGAGGGAGCCGTGGAAAAGAGAAAAAAGTGATTGAATGAAAGTGGAAATGATTAGATTTCGTAGTAGTAATAATAATAATAATAATGTTTTAGTGGCTTAAAAAATTGAACGAATCATTTCGGAAATGTTTTTTCTTTTATTATTATTATTATTATTATTATTTATCTCGAAGGAGGTTAAAAAATTATTCGGTCAAACATTCGTCGTCAAATTTTAAAAGAAAAAAAAAGGAAAAAGGAAGATCGGCGCGTACGAAATTCACAGACGTAAAAATAATAATAATAATAAAAATAGTAGTCATAATAATAATAATGATAATGATAATGATAATAAAAAAAAGAAAAACGAATAAAATTTTAAGAGAGTCTCGTAAATTTATTTATTACAAAAAAAAAAAAAAAACAAACGTAAACATTTCGCAGGGATTTTCTTCACGCGGATTTTCATTTTCTCGATTATTGATTTATCGATCACCGATTGTTTGATCGATTGATTGATTTTTTACGATTTTTGAATTCGTTTGACTTTTTTTTTTTTTTTTTATTTCCGATAAGATTATTTATTTAACGAATAATAATAATAATGAGAAATTTAAAAGTTTGGATTGTTATTTGTTGTTGTTGTTAAAAATTAGTGATTAAATTGTTTTAGTTTGTTTTTTTTTGTTTCCGGTTCGGATGTTGGAATTCGGTTGTTGTTGTTGTTGTTTTTGTTGTTGTTGTTCTTTTCCCCCCGATTAATTTAAATTAGAAAAAGATAAATAAATAAATAGTTTTTGTATGAACGTATGTAAATAATTTTTAATTAATCGCGTTTTCGGAGATAACAGCGGGGAGGGGAGAGAGAGAGAGGAAAAGAGTTTTATTATTATTATTTTAGGTAGGAGAGAGAAAAAAAAAATTGCGGATTAGTCAAAATTATTTAAGGTGTTGATGAGGGGTGGGGGAAAGGAGGGAGGTAGGAAGTAAAAAAGCGAATTAATTGAAAGTTTTTTTTTTGTTATATACAAACACCTGTAACTTTTCCATCTGTTGAAAGAAAAAAAAAAGGAAAATTTTTTTTTCTTTTCTTTTTCTGAGCTTTTAACACGTTAACGGAAAATTATCGGGAAATTTTTTTTTTTTTTTGAAAATAAAGCAAATTTTTTTTATTTTTTATATAAAAAAAAAATGAAAAAATGAAAAATAAACAATTTTTCTAAAAATATATATATATATATATAAAGTGGTAAAGAGAGAAAGAGAGAGAGAGAGAAAAGGAAAATCGTTAAATAAATAAAAAGTTTACAAAAGAAGAAAAAAAAAATTTGCAATAGAGGAAAATCTAAAAAGAAAAAAAAAAAGAGAAAAAGATAGAGATAATAATAATGATGACGATGATGATAATAAATGCAATGAAATACTTCGTTGTGAGAGAGAGAGAGAGGGAGAGAAAGAGAAAGAAAAGGAAAAACTATAATTGAAATAAAAGTTTTTAAAAAAGTTTTTTTTTTTTTTTATTATTTCCCTTTCTTCGCTTTTTATTTTTTTATTTTTTTATCTTTTTATAGTCTTTATTATATATAAACTTGAAAAAAATAAATAAAATAAAATAAAAAACAAAAAAAATTTAAAAGAAAATTTTTGGAAAATTTTTTTACGTTTTATAAATTTACATACGCGCGTATATTTTTTTCGTTGAAGTAAAACAATAGGACAAAGGCGTTAAGAAATGAAAATTTTATTTATTTATTTATTAACTTATTATTTGCCTGGATATTTTCAAATTTGAGTGTTTAATATTGAAAATTTCCTTTTTTTTTTTTTCGAATTCGAAAACTTCGTCTGCAATCGGTTTAATATTATTATTATTATTTTTTATTTTTTTTTTTGGGGGTTTAAAAATTGACAGGAAATCGGGTTATAAATTTTTATTTTATACTCTATTTTTTTTTTTGAGTCTCTCTCTCTCTCTCTCTCTCTCTCTCACTCACTCTCTGTCTCTTTCTCTCGGCTTTGTTTGTTAACCGATCCGTGGAAATTTTTTTTTTTTATCATTTCGTCAAACAAAAGCACAAAAACAAACATTCATTTCATTCGCGTTATTGTTGATAAATAACAATAATTTTTTTTTCCTTTCGTTTGTTTGTTTGTTTTATTTCGATTTAACTTTTTGATTTTTCATGAAATTTGTCGCATTCGTCATGGGCGATTTTGAAATTTTTTGGAAACTACTGTGACGTAATAATTTAAAATGTGACGATAATGATAATAGTAGAAAATTCTTTTTTAAAATGTCACCATCGATTTTCCATCGTTCGAAATCGGATCGAGACTTTCGAATGAATGTTTGAAAAAAAAAAGAAAAACGAAAAAAAAAAAATGGCGGGTTGTCGTGATTAAAAAGTGGCGATCATAATAATAATAATAATAATAATTTTGTAAAAAATGCGGTTTGTTTTGATGTGAATGATCCAGTAAGTTTTATTAAAATAATAATAATAAAAAAACGCACGAAACAAACAAACAAACAAACGATAAACTATTCATTTGAAAAAGTCAGAAAGAGTGATGCGGGGTCGGGGAGCGGAAGAGGAGGGGAGAGAAAAAAATTAAATAACGTCAACTGAACAAATATTAAAAATAATGTTACGAAATTGTTTTATTTTTATTTTTTTTTTTGCCTTCAGGTCATTTTGTTTTATTTGATAAAAGTTTTATTAGCTGTCGTAAAGTTAGATCTCTCTCTCTCTCTCTTTCTCTCTGTGTCTCTTTCTCTGTCTTTCACAGTTTTATTCGATTTTGTTTTTTGCTCCAAATATAAAATAAACCTTTGACGTTTGTAATTAAAAAAAAAAAAGAGAGAGAGGATAATGAAAATGCAATTATAAAAAGTTATTTTCTCAAATGTAACCGATTGAAGATATATATAAAAAAATTTTTTTTTTCGTTTTATTTGTTGAAATTAAAAACAAAAAAAAATGGAGAGGGGAGTGTATGGGGGAAATCGAGGGGGAGGGAGAAATGAAATTAGTTGTAATGGATCAAAAGGTTACCGCCATTATAAAACCTGTCGTTTATTTCATTATTTTTCTGTCTCTCTTTCTCTTTCTGTTTTTTTTTCTTTTTTTTTCATTTCCTCGAAAACGAATTGACATTGGTTTTTTTTTTGTTTTGTTTTGTTTTTCATTTTTTTTTTTTTTAAAAAAAAAGATTGGAAAGGTAAAATATGAGATAAAATAAATAAATACGAAAAAAAGGAAGAAGAAAGAAAAGGGGGAAAAAAGAATGAAAGGAAAGCTTGAAAAAAAAAAAATTCAGATAATTTATGAAAAAAAAAAAAAAAAAAAAAAAAAAAAAGGAAAATTTTTCTTGTTCTTGCGAGTGAGTTGAGTCGGTTTTTTTTTTTTTTTTTTAATATTCGAGGGAGACAAACACCTGAAAAAAAAAAGAAAAGAAAAAATTGAATTTTTTTTTTTTCCTTCTCATTCGAGTCGCATTTAAAATTTAAAACCATAAAGTTAACAAAAAAAAAAAAAAAATGGAGAAAAAAAAAAAAAAGAAAAGAAAAATTTACCATCGTCAAAAACCTTTCGCCATTATTCTTTTTTATTCCCTTTTTCACCCAAAAAAAAAGAAAAGAAAAGAAAAAAAATGTCTTATATTTTGCTATCGTTTAATTTTTATCTTGTTCGTAGCAAAAGTCGCTGTAATTTATATTTTAAATTACGTAAAATTATTATTAATTGTGAATTTATATCGGGAGAGCATGAAATTGGAGTGGGGAGGGGGGTAGTAGGGGAAAAGATGATAAAAATAGGATATGAAAAAAATTCCTATTGTTGTGATATACTCGTGACGCCTCTTCCCCTTCCCCCTTCCACCTCCCAGTCGATTAAGGTCAAAGGTTATGTAATTGATTTGATTTTTTTTCCACAGATGGTGGAAATGGTTGTAAATCATCACGTGAAGTTCGATCGGTGGAAGTTCAAACTCCCACCACGGCCACATCATCCGTCAGTTGTCCTCAAGGTCCACCAACTTCGCTTTTTGTTAGCTTCGAGAGATCGATTCTTCAGGTAAGATATTTTTTTATTTTTTTTCTCCCCCCCCCTCTCTCCTAAGTTTAGGAAATTTTGAAGGTTTCGCTTTGTGATCGGAAAATCTATTGAAAAGTTTTTTTTTTAAAGTTTAATTTTTCTCCTCCCTTCCCCTCCCCTTCCCCTCCCCTTTTCTTCCCCAGCCTCCTCACGCCCCCCCCCTGAACGCCCCAGAACCTAAAAAAAAAATAATGATGATGAAACGCGCTTAAAAGTTTATGCTATAAAAAAAATTATTTATTTTTCGCGATTTTTAATTTTTTTTTTAAATATTTGTGTAATTTTGTTCATTTCCGTGTCGTATCATACGGGAAATGGTGGGGAAAATTTCGACCAATCAGAATTCGAGAACGCGCCGCGGGTATTTAAATTTTAAATGGAATTCCCACGTTAACTTTGTATGTTTACTTTTTTTTGTTTACTTTTCTTTGTTGGCAAGAATAAAATAAATTATTAAAAATCATAAAATAAAAATATTATTAATATTATTATTATTATTATTTTGTTGTTGTTTTTTTTTTTTTTTTGTTCGATTTCGAATCATGAAAATTTTACGTAAGAAAAAAAAAAATTATAAGGAAAGGAAAAAAACGTAAAAATTTTCGTCCCATCAAAGTTTTGTTTTTTTTGAAACGTACGATTTGATTATGTTTAAAAAAAAAAAATGAATATTGTCGTCACAAAAGTAGAAAAAACACAAAGAAAAAAATTTTAAAAAAAACTTTGGATGAATGGGAAGAGGGAGAAGGAGAAGAAGAGGAGAGAGGGAAAAAAATTTTTTTTTTCATTCCGGAAAATTTCAAAAAGAAAAGAAAAAAGTCAAGATTGTTAAAAAAGAAGAAGAAAAAAATTTTTTGATTAGTTTTTCTTTTTTTTTCTTTTTTTTTTTTTCCTTATACTTTTTCTCATTCATTTTTTTTTGCGTTTCTTCTGCTTCTTTTTTTCTTTTTCTTTTTTCTTCTTTTTCTTTTTTTTCTTTTTTTTCTTTTTCGAGTTTATTTAAAAATGATTTGAGAAAAAAAAGAAAAAAGAAAAATACAGCAAATTATATTTAAAAGAAACGAATTAAGTGGAGAAAAAGTTTTTTTTTTATCACGAATTTCCACATGGTTCGCATAATAATGATAATGATAATAATGGTAATAATTTAAATTAATAATAAACGTTTTGCTTTCACTCTCCCCCCTTTTCTCCTCTCCGCTCAAGTCGTTGATTTTTTTATTATCGTCCTTATTATTTTTTTTTTAAAAAAAGTAAGTTTTACATTTGTTATTTATGATTTCCCGTTTGTTGTTTTTTTGCGTTGGTTGTTGTTGTTTTTGCAGCTGTCAAATCGTTTATTTAAAAAAAAGTAAAAAAAAAAGAAAAATTGAAATTTATGCCTGACAAAAAACAACAACATCAGCAACAACAACAACATCGAAAGAGACTTAATTATCGAGGCGTTAGAAAATTTTCCGATCATTTTTCAAAAGGAAAAAAAAAAGCCGATGCAATTTTTTTTTTTTTATGTGTGTTTTTTTTTACTTCGACAAGTAATTGATGGTTTACAATCAAAAAACAATAATGATAATAATAATAATAATAATAATAATAATAATAATGAAAACATTAACGAAAGAAAAGAAAAAATATACGGTGAGAAAAGGAGAGAATTAATGGCGATGAAAAAACGGCGGGGGAAGGGAGGGAAATACGGGAAAAAAATTTTTTTTTTCTTTTTCGTTTTTGTTTAAACAATATTTCTTTTTTTTATAAACAAAAAAAAAATTGTTCAGGTGCAAAAAGAAAAAAGACAAGGAGAGGGAGAGAAAAAAAAAATTTTTTTTATTTTTTTAAAGTCGAAAATGCGGAAAATGAATGAGAAAGAAAAAGAAAAAAGGCGTTACAATAAAAAATAAAAAATAATTCATTTCTTTCCTTTTTTTTTCCAGTAAAATAATGACTTTCTCCAGTATTAAACATTTTTTTTTTTTTGTAAATGCGTATAAAAATTATTTCCAAAAGATTTTGGAAAAACGAAAAGAAAAAAAAGGAAAATCATTGTATTTTCCGCACTTTTTCTTACTCCTCTGATCACAAATCACACCTGATATTTTGTTAATTCCACGACGCGGAGTGTGAACGTGTAATTCGTAAAGCAGACGACGTAGCTGTAGGTTTAGATTTTTCGCGACCTAAAATTTCTGGAAAAAAAAAAAAAAGTTTTCACCGGCGTAGTAATAAGAGTGAAAGACATGAGAGAATGAAAGTGAAAAAAAAAAAAAAATGAATTATTTTCCACCCGCCCCGCTTCGCCTTTCCCCTCCACGTCCCCGCCCCTTGCTCCCCCCACCAACTTTGTTCAGCAATTTTGAAAATTGTTATAAATTGTCTCAGACAATGGAGAAGATTAGAAAAAGGTTGTCACTTAACTTATTGCTGACACATTTCAAGGTGACACACTCGGTTTTTACGAACAAAAGCATTTTCCATAAAGAATTGGATGAGGGAAGAAGAATTTACTCGCTTCAAATCTTGTCAGTCTAATAATAATAGTAATAATGATAATAATAATAATGGCACCTTTTCTTTTTCTTTTACCGACTACTCTTCAAAAAAAAAAAAAAAAGAAAATATATGGAAAACTAAAAGGTTGTCGTTGTCTGTTTATTTTTGTCGATTCACGTCATAAGTTTGCTACTTTTGTTTTTTTTTTTTTTCCTTTTTCAATCATTTTCGTAAATTAAACGAAATGATCATTTCGTAAAGAAACGATGGAAAGATGAGAATGAAAAGAAGAAGAAGAAGATGAAGATGAAAGTACCAAAAACTTGACATCATTTTTTTTTTTTTTTTATTTAATGTTTTTTACGGGTTTTTAAATGATTAAAAAAAAAAAAAAAGCGATCCAGGAAAAGTTTTTAAAATCGACAGCAATTTTTATTGATGGGAATTGAAAGAGAGAAAGAGAGAGAGAGAAAGAAAGTGAAAGTGAAAGATAAGTAAACAAGGAGATAAAAGAGAAAGAGAGAAGGAAAAGTAATTTAAGTGAAATAACCGAAAATGAAAATGGAAGCGGCCAAATTTTTTTTTCTTCTTTTTTTTTTTAATATTCGCCGGAGGGTGAGAGGGGTTTTTTCTCCTCTCACCTTCCCTTCCCACCTCCTTTCCTTTTCACAATCAATTTTCCCATTTTAAATAAATCATTTTAAAATCGAAGCGGGAAAGAGGTTTGAAATGTTTTTTTTATTTTAATTTTTATTATTATTAAAAAAGGCATTTAAAAAAAAAGTTGCATTTGATTGATTTCGTTTCTCCATAACAAACAAACAAAAAGTTTTTAATTCACATTCAATGAAAATTTATCGTCCGAAAAAAAAAACAAACAAAAAAAATTAAAATTTTCAATCGCCATCCTCCGATTCGATTGGAATTGGTTGTCAACATTTAAATTTTTAGGTTGGTGCCACCACCATCATCACCACCACCACCCCCCTCTCCTCATCCCTGACTCCCTCCTCTTTCATCCCTAGAATGTTTTTTTTTTTGTATTTAGTGCCTACTACGGTCAATAATCGTTTCCGTTTTAGTAGAAAAAATAAAAAATTTCTTTTCTCTCTCTCCGGTAGTAGTAGAATTTATTGGAAAATACCGACAGAAATGCTGTCGGTTTTCCAAAAACTCACTTGTCTTTCTCTCTTTTTTTCTCTTATGATTTTTCCGCGAGAATTTTCCGTTTTCCTCACACTAAAAAAAAAAAAAAAATCCGATTTTTTTTACCGATTTCGTCAAATAGTTGATTTCATTAAATTAAAAATATTAATTTGAAGTGGAGGCGTGGAAAATTTAACGGTTTCACACGTTTTAATGTTTCTTTTCCCTCCCTCTCTTCCTCCCTGCCCCCCACTTTCACTCCCTCCATAACCGACATTAATTAATTTGTCGTCTGTAGCGCGAGTGAAATTAAAATTGAAAATTCTCTTGGAGCAACTGCAATTAATTTAAAAAAATTTTTTTCTTTTTTAACGTCGCGAAAAAACGCGAAATAATTTGATCGCTGTTGAAATGGTGCTGTTGTTGCTGTTGTTGTTTACATGTTTTTAATATCAAACTTAACGTTTTTTTTTTTTTTTAACAGATAAGAGACTGCTTATCGTTGGAAGAAGAAATGTTAAAACAACAATCCGTCGTCGTTGGCGATGTCGATGACATTATGCAAATATTGGACAAGCAAAAGGTAAAAAAATTTTTAATTTTCTTTTTTTTTTTTGGCCCCCCCATTTCGTAAGGGACCGCTTGAATCATTCGTTTGCCATCTGTCGGATTTTTCCAAAAAGTAAATAATGATACGTTTGAAAATGTAGTTCGGGAAAAATCTTTTGAGCGGCGCTGTTATCGCATTAAAAAAATTTTCCTTTATTTATTTACTTTTTTTTTCCGTTTCGGTTGTTGTTTGTTATCATTTGCGGATTTTATTTTTTGTGCAAACAAACGATAGGATAAAAAAAAAATTCATGATTTTTCCGGGCGATTCGTAAAAAGATTTTTTTTTTTTTTTTGATAAAAAAGGGAAAATTAAAATCATCGATGACGAAAATCAATAAAAAAAAAAAAAAAAAAGTACACATTTAATCTTATCAAAGTTTTAATGGATGCTTTTAATTTTGGTCTAGGGGTTTCCCCTTTTTTTTTTTTTTGTTTCTCTTCTTCTTCCGGAATTTTTTTTTATATTATTATTATTATCATGTTCTTCGAGTCCTTTTTCGGTTTTTGAAAATATTTTAGAATTTTCAAATTTTTGGAAAATGCGTCAGAGTAAAAAACTTATATTAAATTTTTTTTTCTCTCTACTCTACGTCGCGATTACAAAATGTTACACGATAATTTATTACCTTTTTTCTCGCAAGACATCTACCTTATCATCATCATCATTATCATCATTATTATTATTATTACTACCGGTATTTTTTCTTTTTTTCGTTTTTGAAGTCGGCGGTTTTTAACATCGTTTAACACTTTTAACATTTTGTTCGTCTACTGCTGGTAGTTTTTTCCAGAAGTCGTATCAGGTTCTCACACGCACCCATACACACATATGAGGTCTTCGGAGTAAGTGGTTGAATGAAGCATTATGGTGCTAACGGTAAAAAATGTGGTATGGCTTCAGGTGCTGCCACTAATACCGGAAATATTTCCCATTACACCTTGATTCGTTCAATATCCGGTTTGTTGGGCTTCCCTGTTTTCCAGTGCGCATTCAGTTGGTACGGCCCCTTCTGTTGTTCTTCGTCACCATGTTTTGTTACCGTTCTTCGGTTGTTTCTTCCGTTGCATACCATCATAACTCATGCGTATTCGACTTTAGTTTGTCAACCGAGGCCAGGCATGCGTCCTTGTCGAAATTTTTGTACCGGATTACGCGGGAATCGAATTTCCAATCGATTTCTCACTAAATGAAACGTAAGAAATTTATCATCATCATCATCTTTATTATTATTATTATTGTTGTTGTTTTATGTATTATTAAAATAAGTAAAACGGCAGAGGAAAAACTGACATAAAAAAATATTTTTTGGCAAACTTTTTCGTTTTCCATTTTTTTTGTTTTTTTCTGTCCATTGTTTTTTTCCCTTTCGTATCCTTTCACGAGAGAAAAATTGACGTAAAAGGAAAAGGCAAAAGGAAAAGGTAAAAGGAAAACGTAAAAGTTGATGGGAGGAAAAGAGAAAAAAAAGAAGGTAGAGTTGTAGAGATTATTATTTGGCAGTTAATTAATTACTTTATTAATTAATCTTCACTTTATTTTGGGGGTGGGTTGGTTGGGAGAAGATGGGTGGAGAGAGGGGGTGGAAGTGGTTTAAAAAAGTTTTTTATATAAAAAAAAAGTAAGGAAAGTTTTTTTTAATATTTTTTTTATAATAATAATATTGTGCGTGGGAAAATGAATGCACATCCGATTAACCGATCGGGGAAAGGAGGAGGAGGAAAAGGAAAGAGAAAAAAAAAAGGTTCGGCAGAAAAAAGGTTTTATCTACTTACTCAGTAAATAAGTTATTGGTGGAGGGGGAAGGAGAGAGGGAATAAAGAAAAGATTTAAAAACTTATTCGAAAACTTAAATAGTTGAAAGATTTTGAAAAGTTTTCTACGACAGTATAAAATATTTAATCGAAAAGTCGAATCCTTATGTATATAATTAAGAATTGGAGGTTGTCGCGCAAAAACAAACGGTTGTGTTTTTCGTAATAATGATAATGATGATGATGATTATGTAATAAAACGCTTGCTGATCAAACCTGAAAGTTTTTGTCGAGAGCCTGGTTTCTTTTCGGGTATATTCGCACGTGAAAATGAAAACTAATCGACTGTCTCCGAACGTGACGACGTTTGGAACATTCTAGAACAGTTGATGGGTGAAAAAAAAAGTTTCCGGGGGGTAAAAAACGGGGAGAATCGTATTTATACTTACTGGGAAAAGTTGGAAAAGCCAAAACGTCAAAAAGTGGATTAAAAAAAAAAAAGAAACTTTCGTCCGGAAAATATTTAAAAAATTTTCTTTTTTTTTTTAAATAAAAAATAATAATAATAACGACGCTTTAAGGGATTTTGAAAAATTTTTTCCCAAAGGAAAAGGGTGAGAGAAGGGAAGGGAGGAAAAAAAGAAAAACTTTTTTGTTTGTCTAATTTGAATAAAAGAAAATTTTAATTTTTTTTTTTGTCGGTCGGACGGTTGGTCGGACGTGTATCAGAAAATAAATAATTTTTTTTATAAAAAATTTTATTCACGTCCTTTATTTTTTTTTTGGGGGGGTGGAGGAGGAGTGGAAAGAGGTAGGAAAGGAGCAGCCCATCGAGAAGCGCGAATGGAAATTTCTTAAACGTTTTGACATAAGAAGGAATTTTAAGCGATGAATTTTCTCGCGAACTCTGAATTCAACAGAATCATCATCATCATTTGTCTTTTCGTGGCGACGGTGGTGGTGGTGGTGGGGTGATGAAAACGACGATATATCGATCGATCGATCTATCGAATTTCTTGCCCTTACGAAAACCATTTACCTAAAATCAAATTTATTCATTCATTCCTTTGATTTATGCACACATATTATCATTCGGGTAATAAATCAAAGGAAAACAATTATTTACAAAAGTCGCGAAGTCAAAATTAAATTTTTTTTTTCCTTTTTTTCCTTTTTTTTTCCTTTTCCCCTCTCCTTCCCACCTTCCTCCCCCTTTTTTCGACGTCTGCCTATTTTTTTTTGGTTTTTTCTTCGATTTCAATCCTGAAAAAAAAATGACTACGGAAGCATTTTTAAATTATTAAAAATGACATTTTGGAGATTTAAAGGAAAAATAATGATGATGATGATGATGATAATAATGATGGCGACGACGTTCGTTCTGTAAAGTTAAACGCGTGATTTGAGATTGATAAGGTGGCGTTTAAATTAAATTATTCTTATCGGGGGAAAAAAAAAAAAAAAGTTTTAGTTTTCTCCAGCCTCAAGTCCCATTTTTTTTTTTTTTTCCTTCTTCTTTTTCCAATCATCGAAAGCGCGTGCGCGCACACGCACCCCGCACGCACGCATACGTATAGTATATATATATATATATATATATATATATATATTTTATTATGCTTTATCTGATTGCAATAAAAATTTAATTTAAAAAAGGCGGCATCCGTTTTCCTTCTCATACCATTTAAAGTTTTTCTTTTTTTTTTGAAGTTTTCCAGAGTTTTTTTTTTTAAATTTTTCCTTTTTTTTTTTTTATAACTCCATAAAAAGAAAAAAAAAGAAAAAGAGAAAAAAAAAGAGTGAGAATTTTTTTTTTTGTTCGAGTTTATTACCTTATTTGTTTGAATTATATATGCATATATTCGTTTTCATATTTTTTTTTCATTATTATTATTATTATTATATATTATTATTATTATTATTATTATTATTATTATTATTATTATTATTATTATTATTATTGTAGATCGAAATTAGAAATCGATTGGAGTTTTAAAAAAAAAAAAAAAGAAATTTTATAAAAATTCAATCTCGTTTATATTTCTCATTTTAGAATTTTATATATAATAATACATGTTTGAATATTGTCATTTGTTTTGCGGAAATGTGGCGCGGCGTGGCGAAAAATGAGGGGGCGGGTAAAAGGGGGAGGGACGGGGGCTTTCCTCGAAACGGAGAGGGGCGGGCAAACCACACAAAAGTTTTTATTATATGTGTATATGTTATAATTGTAATGCTTTTAAATTTTTTACCGATGGTTTATCAATAAACTGTCACGTTTTACCCTTTTATATTTTATTCCAGAATGTTCTTCGGGAATTGGAACAGAAAAAGCCGCAATTAGACGAACTCGTACACACGGCAGAAAATCTTAAAGCGGAACCCAATCGACAGCAGCTTCACGGAAAAGGTGAGTTTTTTTTGTCGTTTTTAATATTTTTTTTCGGAAGACTCTAAACGATAGGGGATGATTGTAACGATGATGATGATGATGACGGTGAACGAATGAAAAAAAGAAAAAATTTCGCAAAGTAAAAAGCATTAAATTTTACTTTTTATGAGTTTTCGTTTTCGACGTTCTTAAAGAAAAGAAGGGGGGGAGGGAAAAAGAAAAAAAATTTGAATAGTGTTCATTAAAACCTTTTTCAAGTCCTTTTGGAAAAAGGACTCATGACGGTTGTTATATAAGGGTTAAATAAGTCGAAAGAACGAACCTTTTCAAGAGTTGTTATAAAAGGGATAAGGAGAGACGGGGGCGAGGGCGGGGGGTTGAAAAAGAATTTTTTTTTTTTTTTGTTTGACTTCGAATTCACATTGTTTAACTCTTGGAATTTATTATTCGTGTCTAAGAAAAAAAAAAAAAAAATTTCTGTCTTTTTTTCGTTTCTTTCTCCTGCCACGTTTTTTTATTTTTCTTATCCTTTTAAAATTTAAATTTTCACTTTTTAATGTATTTTTATTATCGTGTTTTTTATTTATTTGCGTTATTATTATTATTTATTTGTTAAAGAGAGTTTGTTTTGTCGAGTGTGCGAATTGAATTGAGTTGTTGTTGTTCTCGGTGTTGTTTTTCTAGTCTTATAATTTTGGTAAGTGTTTTCTCTCTCTCTCTCTCTATCTCTTTCTCGAAATTATTTGCGTAAAAACAAAAAACAAAAAACGAATAAATTATTATGTGTCACTGAAAAAAAAAAGGAAGTGAATACACTATCGCACGTATATACACGCGCACAACAAAACCTTTTTTCGCGATTTCTTTTGTTTTATACAGTCGTGAAAGAAAAAAAAAGGTTTGTGTGTTTTCAAAGAAAATGTTTTTAAAAAGGGAATAGAAAAAGAAAAGAAAAGGAAAAAAAAGGATGTGAAGAATATATACAATGCCTTTTGATCTTTATTTTTTATTTTTATCGTGTACGTACACAAAAAGAAAAAAAATGTTCTTTCTATTTACACGTGAATACGTTCATAATTGAACGTTTTTTTTAGTTTTCTTTTTTTTTTTTTTTCTTTTTCTTTTTTTTTTATTTATAAATTTTGATGTTGATTTAAAAAAAAAAAAAAAAAAATCTCGTCTGATTATTCTTTTTGTTGTTTTTTGTTGTTGGCAATTGTGGTTGTTGTTTGTTGTTTTTATTTTTTTTCAATTTTATATTTTTAAAATTTGCCCCGCGTACCTGTCGGAAAATCTTCACAAACAGCTTTTTTTGTTTTTTTTTTCCTTTTTGAAACGCGAAATGTTTGAGCGTTTGATGATCATTATTATTATTGTTATTATCATTATCATTATTATTATTATTATTATTATTATTATTAAATTTTTTTTTCTGCAACCATTGCGGATTATATATACGTTGGAAATTTAATTTTTTTAATTTTAGTTTTTTAATTGTTTTTTAACTTTTTTTTTAATTTGGTTTTTCTGCGATTTCATCAAATAAAAATACGCATTGATTGATTGATTGATTGATTGATTGATCGATCGATTCGTCTGTCGAACTTATATTTGTACGAAATTTATTTTCTGAATGTTCGTCATTACCGTCGGGAAAAAAAAAAAAAAAATTTTTTTTCCTTTTTTTTAAATCAATCAATTACTCGAAATTTTGATCGATTTTTCAATGAGAATGATTTGAAGTGTCGATTATTGTGATGATGATGATGATGATAATAATACGTTTATAAAATTGATATGATTTCGAAACCGTCAAAACCGGAAGCGGATGAACAAAAAAAAAAAAAAACGTCGAGAGTTTCGTTGCTTTCACTAATATAAAAATTCTTTAAAATGCCGCCGTTTGTAGTATATTCGAACGTTTGTCGTCGTGACGTCAGGTGTCGTATCGTTCTTAATGCATTTTTTCGTTTTTTTTTTTTATCCCGTCCCCCCTAAAATTAATGCGTAATTTTATTAATTAATAAATTATTCAGGTAATTCGAGTTGTTTTGTGCGCGTGCGCGTTTTATTATTTTCCCCCCGTCAGCCACACAACACGCTTTTAACTTTTTGTGTTTTTTTTTTTTTTTGGGGGGGGAGGCGGAATTTTCTATTCAAGTCTTCGTTTAAAAAAAAAAAAACTTTGTATAGGAATCAAATTGTTATGACGAGTAATTTCGTCTGCTCTCGACGTTTGATTCGAGGAATTTTTGTTGTTGTTGTTTAGAAAAGTCGTGGGTTTAGAAAATGTTTTTATCATTTTCGCGCGCCTTTTTTTTTTTGGTCGGAGGCGGCTCACGCACGATTTCATTTATTTTTGTTCATAGTTTTTTTTTTTTTAAAAGTTTTATCATCTTTTCATTCAAAATTTTCCCTTTTATTATTTTCCTAATTCTTTATCAACGTTTTCTCTCTCTCTTTTTCCATTTTTCCCGAATTCGCGCGTAAATGTTTTGAATTTTGGCAACAAAAAAAAAAAAATGTTTTTTTGTCTTACACTTTCGTCGCTGTTTAATTGTCTTTCTTTTCGTCGCTCTTTATTTAAATCCTTTTTTTTGCGAAGACGTTTTCGAAACGTGTTTATTATTGTTATTATTATTATTATTATTATTATTATTATTATTATTATTATTATCGTATTTAGTATTTAACTTACGCTCCGTTTTGTTTTTGCCTTTTATTTTCATTCATTTCATGCTTCGAATGTTTTGATTAATTACGAAAAGTAGTCTTTGCTTTTTTTTCTTTTTTTTTTTAACCTTTTCAAATTTGCAAATTTTTGAATTTTTCCACGAAATGTTTTTCATGTTTGTTTTGTTTTGTTCTCTTTTCTCTCTCTCTCTCTCTTTTCACCGTTTCACGTGAAATAATCGTACGTATTTACGTTTTTTCATCCGTTAATTTTTTTTTTGTAATTAAAAAAAAAAAAAAAGGTCGTTAACCTATTTAAAAAATCGTGAAAAGCTTTTTTTTTGTTTGTTTGTTTGTTTGTTTAAAATTTATATTACATTTCATTAATTAAATTTTATGGTTTTTATTATTTTTAATTATTATTAATAAAATGAGTTCTAGTGCTCTTCACGCCCCTCGAATCGTTTCCACAGACAGCTTTTCAAAAAAAAAAAAAAAATTAAAAATTAATGAATTAAAAAAAAAAAAATAATAATAATAATAATTTCAAAGGACGAAAATGATTTTAAGAGAAAAAGTTTTTCTTTTTTTTTTTTTAAATTCGATTTTAAATTTAATTATTCGAAAAGGAAAAGGAGGAGTAGGAGGAGGAAGAGGAGGGAAAAAAAAGAAAAGAAATTCTTAGCTAATTCGAAAAAGAATACAAAAGAAAAACGGAAATAAAAAGAAAAAGAAAAATCGTTTTTGTTATTATTGACTGAATGGGAAAACACTTGGATGAAAAGTTACGAAAAGAAAAGAAGAAAAAAAAGAAAAAAAATAGAAAGAGGAAAAAAAAGGGATTTTCATTTTTGCACATGCTCGAAAAAAAAAAAAAAGAAAAAAAAAAGTGCGTGTTGGTTTCGTGTTGAGAAAAATTTTTGAGGAAAAGAGAAAAAAAAAAAGAAAAGAAAAGAAAAGAAGAGAAAATTGTTGTTTTCTTTTTGTATTTAATTTAAAACGAGAAGAAAAAAAAAGGAAAAGTGAAATTTATTTATATTTACAAAGAGGTTTTCCGAAATTGAAAAAAAAAACAAAATAAATAAATAACGGGCGAAAGCGAACGAACGGATGAGAAACGTAAATAAAAAAATAAAATAAAATTTTAAATAGATATTCATCATCATCATCATCATTAGCTTTATACTCTATGAAACGAACGAACGGGCGATAACGAAGAAACTCGTCGTCGTCGGCGACAAATTTAAAAACAAAAATGGAAAAAACAGTTTTTCCACACATACATATACATGTGTATAAGAAAATAGAGAGAGAAAAGCGAAGGAAGAAGGCGTTCGATCCGTTCGTTTCGTTTCGTCGTTCGTTCGCTTTTTATTTTTCATCCCGCAAGCTCTTCGATATTCTTATTTCCCTTTTTTTTTTTTTTGGAGCACGTGAGTGAGCCCGCCATAGCCTAGTCGCGTTCGGTTTTTCCACCGAAGCGGATGCGCGCTTTTCGGCACGAACACAAGCACACAAAGTCACGGCGACGGTTTTCGATTCAATGTATTATTATTATTATTGTATTTTTTTTTTTAATATCATGTTGAAAACGTCGTGATTGTTATTATTATTATCATTATTATTTTTTATCATATCCGTGTGTATTCATATCGTATTTTTGTCGCGAAATTCGGCGTGTTTTCGCGGAGAAAAGAAAAGAAAAAAAAAAGGTGAATTTTCGTCATCGATTTATATTTACATTAATTTTTTTTTTTGTTACTAAATTTACCGAAATGAAATTTTAATTGGTTTTGTTATTATTATTATTATCATTATTATCATTATCGTTATAGTTGTGTAAAAGTTCGTTAAGGGGTTGAATAGAATTGACGTCACGGAAATGGTAAAAATACAATTTGATTGATTGATAAAAAGATTTGTGTGATGATGATGAATATTATTATTATTATTATTTCCACCGCTTACTAGTAATTAATTAATTATTCGTTTCAATGAAAAGTTTTTTCTCCCCCCCACCACCTCCCTCTCTAAAAGAAAATTTTTTTTTTTTGGAAAAAACCCGTAAAAAGGGGGAAAATTTGTCACCTTTTATTTTCAATCACATTTACGGTCACATTCGTATTATATACGTTTTTCCCCGAATTTTCTTTTATTATTATTATTATTATTATTTTTGTTGTTGTTGTTGTTCGTGCTGTTGCTGTTGCTGTGATTCGAACGCGTAATTTAAGAAAATTAAACGTGAAAACGAAAACGAAAAAAAAAGTAGGTAGTTCAGCACATAGTGGTAGTAAAAAAGTTTGTAGTAAGAGAATTTCCGGTTCTTTTCTTTTCCTTTTTTTCCTTTTTTTTTCTCCTTTTTCCTTTTCTTTCTTTTCTTCATCATTTTATTTATTTTCGTTTTCGTTTCGTTTCATTAAAGGAGAAAATTTAATTTTTTTTTTTTTTTTTTTACTTTTCCCGACAGAAAATTTATTTAATTTACAAAATGAAATTTTTTCTTTTTTTTTTTTTTCTTTCCGTTATTTACTTTTTTTAACCGTCGAGACGAAATAATTTTTTAAAGGTATTAAAAAAAAAAAAGGCAATAAAAAGAGTTTGGGGAGATGGGGGGAGGGGAGGTAAAAGAAAAAAAAATTCCACCAATTTTTTCGCCGTTTGTCGTTTGTATCGTTTGTTTCGTTTGTTTAATTATTGTTTAAGTAAGACGTTTTTACCCGACTCGTACCGGATGTGTACGAATTAATTCATTAAAGAGAGAGAGAGAGAGAAAGGAAGAGCATAATTGATTGAGTGTTTTCTTTCGCTTAAGGATGAATTTGAATTTCCGGCGGAAAAGAAACGATTTTCCTTTGGGGGGCATTTCCGTTTTTTCGATATTTTGAAAAAATTTGACGACTCGTTTTAAAAAACGAAATGAACGCGACGTTTTCATTCGCGTTTTCTTTTACTTTTTTTTTTTACGGACGAATAAAAAATAATAATAATGATAATAATAATAATAATAATAATAAATTTTATTACCTTTTTCTTAAATGGTTTATACGACGAAATGGGGCGGGGGGGGGGTGCGTGAGTGAACGATGTCGATAAATTAAATTAAATTTATAATGTTGCCTTAAATTATTTACGTACGCGAACGCCGCGTTTTTTTTTTGTTGTTGTTGTCGTAAACTTACTTTGCGAAAGTTTGATTGTAAGTGAAAGTTTTTATTTCCCTCTCTCTCTCCCTCTCCCCCCCGGAAAAGAAACAATAAAAAAAAGCGTTGATGATAATAATAATAATAATAAGCAACGCATGAAATGGGAATCGATATGTGAATTAAGGTCGTGGCATCAATTGAAAAAAATTGAAAGATTGTTAAAGTTTTTCGTTTTGTTTTTGGGGTCGAAAAGTTTTTTATTTTTTCTTTTTTTTTTTTTTTTTACGTATTTGTGGAAATTGTTTTTACGGTCAATAAGAAATAATAATAATGATGATGATGATTTTTACGTTAAGTCATTCGTTTTAAAAACCGTAAATTTTTTTTTTTTAAATAAATTTTTTTTTTTTTTGCTTCTCCGAACTTTTTGCGGGTTGAGATATATGGAGATATGATGATAATAATGATGATTATTATGGAGTTGTTGTTGTTGTTGATGATGATGATGATAATAATATAAAAAATATATTATTATTTTTTATGGGTTGTTGAGAATTTATAATAATGGACAAATTACTTATTTATTCATATTTTTTTTTTTTTTTTTCGCGATCCACTTTAAAATATATAAAAAAGAAGATGTACGTGTGCGTGCGTGCGTGCGTGAGTTTTGTGTATATGCTTGCATAAAAATATGTATTTGCGTACGTAATCGTTTTTAAAAAATTTTATAAATGGCTTTTTCTGTCTCTCTCTTTTTATGTCTGCTTTTTATAAACAAACGCGCGCGCCATGTTGCAAACTGAATATAAATTCTTGGTTTCGAAACTTTTTCTTTCTTTTTTTTTTTTAATATTCAATGGTCGGAATCGGTTTTTTGTATATTCGGCGCACAGAAAGAAAGATCCGCCATGGTTTTTCTTTTTCCCCCTCTCTCTCTCTCTCTTTCTCTCCCCGATGTAATAAATTGTCCGTTTGAAAAATAAATTGATCCTTGGAAAATTCTTTATTAGTTTCACTCTTTCTCATTCTCTCTTCTCGTTTGTTATTTTTTTTATTTTTTTATTTTCTTCTCTCTCACTCTCACGTTTTCCGTTCGAATAAAGGAATTTAACAATGATGGAAGAGACGACGGGGAAAGGGGAAGGGGTAGGGGAAGGGGAATTTTTTTTTTTTTTTGGAAAAATGTTTCAAGTTATTTTATTAATTTTTGTTGAAAATTTCAATTTCCTGATAGAAAATTTTATAATTTATATCATCGTGTTTATATTAATATTAAATATATTCTGCGGTTTTTAATAACTCGAATAACTAAATCGTGATTTTACTCCTTTCTCTCTCTCTCCCTCCTTTTCTCCCTCCATCCACCCACCTCCCTTTTCCCCGAAAAAAAGAGGAAAATTATTCGTCATTTTCGCCTTCATTATCGTCCTCATCATCGTCGTCATCATTATCAAAATCAAAATGATTAAAATTAGATTAACACGACGGGGAGCATCGGTAAAAGCGGGGGAGGAAGGTATTAGGGGGGAAGAGAGGAGAAAATATCGAGGTTTATATTTCCTTTTCGAAATTTCGTCTTGAAAAGATCGATTTATAATCATCATCATTATTATTATTATTGTTGTTCACATGGCTATTAGTTTAAATGAAAGTTTTACGTCACGTTTTTTTGGTGTAAACAACAACAACAACAACAACAATAATAATAATAATAATAATAATCACTGAATTTTTCCCATTTTTATTTTTTCGTTTTTTTTTTTCTTCTGCATTATTCTTTCCCCTCCTTTTCTTCTTCTCTTCCCCCCCTTTTTCTCTCTCTCTCTTTTTCTTTCATTTAATTCCGGAATGCCATCGTGATTCGCATTTCCTTCGTTGAAATCCCCCCACACTAACACACGTGTTCTTGTTATTATTATTATTGTCGAGTTAAAAAAAAAAAAAAAAATTTATTGCCGTAAGAAACGCAACGGAAAAATATTATTAATATTATTATTATTATTATTATCATCATCATCATTATTACATTTTATTTATTTGTTTATTTACTTATTAATAAGTACGAAACGGAAACGTTAAAAAAAAAAAAAAAAAAAAAAAAACTTATCGTTATTAATTGGATTTGAAATGAAATCGTTTTAAATTGTTAAAAATTTCTACGCGTTTTTAAAAAGTTAGAGAGAGAGAGAGTGAGAGAGAGAGACAAAAAAAAAATTTAGCAAATCAATAAATAAAAGCAGAGGCGGCGGGGGCGGTGGCGGTGGCAGCGGCAGCAGCTACAGCAGAAACGGCAGCACCAGACTTTTCTTTTTTTTTTTTGTACCGTTTTTTTTTTTATTTTTTTTTATTTAAAGTTAATTTCGTTTCTGTCGCTCTCCCCCCTCCCTTCCCCCCCTCAAAAAAAGGTTAAAAATATAAATTTTATTTTGAATTTAAAAAAAAAAAAAAAAAGAAAACCTTTTTAATACCTGAAGTCATTAATTTTATTTAAAAATAAATTCATTGAAAGTTTTTTTGTTTTAAATTAAATGATTTTGTAATATTTTCGGTGTCATTTTTTTCCCCTGTTTTTTCTGTTTTTTTTTTTTTTTCAAGGGATTCAGGGAGGCAGCCGTGGGCGTGGGGGGGCGTGGGAACGGGGGGTAATTGGTTGTTTTTTTGACGAAACGATGGCAGAAAAAAAAAAACCGCCGCCGCCGCCGGCGCGAGGTTTTTATTTTCTCTCTTTCATTCTTTCTTTCTTTTTCTCTTTTTTAAAAGTAATTAATGCAAATCTTATTAAAAGCGTGATAAAATAAAGAAGAGGGAAAGAGAAAGAAAAAGAGAAAAGAGAGAGAGAGAGAGAGAGAAAAACAACGTCGGTTGGTTAAATTTCGGTGAAAAATATATAAGGAAAACCTTAAATGAAAAATTTTTTGGAATAGAGTCAGATTGAAAGCATAGAACAAAAGGAAAATCAGGAAGAGGAGGTAAAGGAGGAGGAGGGTGGAAGGGAAAAAGTGGGAGGGTCGGAAACTGGGAAGGTTTAAGGTTTCTTTTCCTCATTATATATTATTATTATTATTATTATTAAAGGTTTTAAATGACTCGGAGCATTTAAATTTTTGCTTTTTTTTTCTTTTTTCCTTTTCTTTTTTTTTTTTTATTCCTAATTTGAGCTTAAATGGTATTAAGTCTTTCTGGAAAAAAAAAGTCTGGAAAAAACTTCATCTCTCTCTCTCTCTCTCTCTCTTTTTTCTCTTTCTGTCTCTTTCTGTTTTCGCCATTCGTTTTCTATTTTCGGATTTAATTTTCTTTCTTTTTTTTTTAATTATATGATGCTAACAGGTTTTTCCTTTTTTTTTTTTTTTGATAAGAAACTTTGATAACGTCATTTTCTTATTATTATTATTATTATTAATAAACATATAATGTTTTTTTTAAGAGAGAAAGAGAGAGAGAGAAAAGAAAGAGAAATTTAAAAACATGGCGGAGGTTTTTTTTCTTGCCTCTTTTTCGTACATAAGTTAAATTTGATAACTTTTCTTCCCTTCTCTCTCTCTTTCGCTCTCTCTCTCTCTCTCTGTTTTTCTCTTTCTCTTCTGGAGAATTTTTCGAGTCCCATTGAAAATCGTTCGTTTGAATTTTTTTCCATGCACGCTTTCATTTTTTTCATTTTTTTTTTAAGGACTTGAAAAAAAAAAAAAAAATTTTCACTTTTAATATTATTATTTTCTTTTCAATTTTATTATTTTCACTTTTTTTTTCTTCACTTACTTGTTTGTTTCTCTCTTTTTCTCTCTTTCTTTTTCTCTTTCTTTTTACCGTTTATTTTCGTTTGTTTGTTTGTATTTTTTTATTTTTATTTTATTCTATTTATTTATTTATTTATTTTCCACGAATGTTTTTTTTTTTTTTTATAAGAAATCCGTTCAATTTTTAATTGGCTCTCGTAACGAGTTTTTTTTTCTCTCTCTCTTTTCGTTGGGAAAATTAAAAATAAATGAAGTCGTTTTTATTTATTTTTCAATGTTTATATTTTTCTATCAATGGAGTTTTTTTTTTGGTGGGGAGGAGAGGGGGAAGAGGAGGTTTTTGAAAATTTTTTTTCTTTACCTTACGTGAATGAGATCTGGATAAAAGGAGGAAAAAAAAAACTGAAGACTCTCGGAAATTTCATTTATTTATTTATTTGTTTGTTTGTGTTTGTATGTGTGTTCGAAAAAAGATTACTCGTAATCGTTTTCGAATCAAACCGGATATGACGTTTTTTTTTTTTTGTTTTGAGAGACGAATTAGGAAAAAAATGAAAAATGTTGTAAGGATGACGATGACTTTTCATTTCGATTTTTCTAGAATTTTCTCGAATGTTATCGAACATATGAAATGTTTTTATTAAACCCCTTTTTTTTGTTTAGCTTATGTAAACAAATTTTTATTAATGACGTAGATTTCGGCTAAACATAAAAGAAAAGAAAAAAATTCGCGCCGTTGAAAATTAAAAAAAAAAAAAAGAAAAATGTTTTTGAGAATGTCGTGACGTCATACTCGTGTTTTTTTCCTTTTCCTTTTCCTTTTTTTTTTCTGCTTTAACGGTCTCGTTCGCTTTCGTTTATTTTTATATTTTTTATTGTTATTTAATGGTTTCTTTTGACGATCGAATAGAATTGGAAATAATAGAATTAAAGTTCAATAAAACTAATGAAAGTTTTCTTTTTTTTTTTTTTACAAATTTATTGAGGGAGAAAGAAGGGAGGAAACAAATAACAAAAAAACTCCCGCCATTTTGCCGCCATTTTTTAAATTTCTTTTTTTCGAATCGAATGCGAAAAAAACGAAAATTTTTTTTTGAAAAAAGGCATTTCCCGCGTTTTTTTTTTTTTTTTTTTTGTTTCGTTTTTCAAAGCTTCAGAAAAATTTTATTTTTAATGTTTTCAGTTTCTTTAATTTAAAAAAAAAAAGGGGGGGAGAGGGTTTTGTTTTTTGTGAAAGTTCAAAAGTTCAAATCGACAGTAGAAAAAAAAAAAATGAAATAATAATGTCGCACGACGAGCAAAGGAAAATAAACGATTCGTTAATTAATTCGGAATCATCGAATCCGTCTCGAAGTGATTTCCGCGAAAATCCCGTTCAAAAGGCGGAAAAAAGCGAAGTCGAAGTGGGAGTAGGAGGAAATGGGAGTGGGAGCGGGGGCGGGAGTCGTTCGCCGAATTCGCAACTACAACAACAACGAATTCAAATCAATCACATAAAAAATTTTGAAAGTCAATCTCAGCGTGATACGCGTTCGAAATTATCACCAGGAGGAGGAAACGTGAGCCAAAGATTACAAAATGCGAAAACGTTCCTAGGAGGGAACAGAGCCAACGAGGAATGTTCGACCAATGCAAAATCGAACGGGGAAAAACTTTGCGTAAGCCAAAATAAAATTTTAAATTATGGATCCATGGGACGGAACAGACGGAGCGAACACAGAAATTCAAATTTTGAAAGGCGGTTGAGTTACGGTTACGATTCTCAAAACGTTCGAGACGTAAGAACGACGACGAATCCGGCGTTTAATAAAAATTTCATGATGCAAACGGGAAGTTTGGAAAGGGATGGAAATTATAAAATGATGACGATGATGAATAATTCGCCCTACAACTGTTCCTCGTTGAAAAGAGAATCCATGCGAAACATGGTCGACTACCGGCAAAATCCAACGAACGGAAGAATGAACGTTTCGACGAACAAATCGAACAATCATCATCCTAGTCATCATCAAATTTCGAATTCGTCTCCTTCGAAAAATTCGTCGACGGGTAAAAACGTCGCCGTTCCGACGGAGAAATCAAACGAGGAAAACGCAACGTCGAAAGATTACCGGTATTTTCCGAGTCGAACGGAATCGACAAATCGAACGTCTTACTATTCGCACGTGTCGCGTTTGGAAAGGTCTGGTAATGACGAATGCGATGGAAGAACGACCGTGAATGCGAACGTCAAACGTTACAGCTACGATTTTGATAAATCGTCGTCCGTGAAATCGGATAGACACGTTAATTGTGTGGGATACAAAACGGAATCCCCGGAGAAATCCACGGGGATCGTCGAATACGGGAAAGATAGGCAAAGGTTTTTGCCACAACACCCGCCTCCGGGCGGTCCTCCGCCATTTTATAATCCTCCTCAACCACCTGGTAAGTTGTTGTAGAATTTTTAATTATCTTCCATCGAGTTTGTGTTGTTGTTTAATTTTTATTGAGTTTCGATCGTTGACAACCGTAATTAAAATTATTTAAATTTCCTTTCATCGAAAAAAAAAAAACGTTTTGACACGTTCGCCACGAAATTTTCAATACGCGCGGAATCGGCAGCGACGGTGGCGGCGGAAGCGGCAGCAGGCGGCGTCAAAGGAAACTTTACTACTTATTTTAATTTTTATTTTTTTATTTACACGTTTGCAAACATCAAATTTTAATTAGAATTTATTATTATTATCGTTTTTGTTTTTGTTGTTGTTATTATTATTAATTATTTAAATTATTACTTTTATTATTATTATTTCTACATGTGTTTTGTGAAAACGGTGTTGAATTTATTCGAATTCTTCGAATCTCGATTCATGTTGATGATGATGATGATGATGTTTTTATTGAAATTTTCCCTTTTTGAAAAGCGTCGCTTACGCCATTTTTTTTTTTTTTTTAATATTTCTCTTACGGCGCTTTTCTTTCTCTGGGGATTTTTTTTTTTTTTTTTACGAAATCGTTTAGTTTATTTTATTTTCAACCGTATTTCTTCAAAAAAAAAATTTCCACGTAAGATTTCCAGGAATTTAGAGTCAGGAATTATAAAATAAAGCTTTAAAAATTTTCATCTGGTCACATTTGGTCCTCCTACCGGCGATTTTCGCCACTCGTGAATTTAAAATTCTTTTTCAAATACCTTCGGGGTGGTAGCGTTGCTGTTGTTGCTGTTGTTTTCTTTTCTCCGTTTTGATATTTTAATTACTTTACTTTACTATTATTATTATTACAGTTGCTGTTGTTTTTGTTTCAAAATTAAATAATAAATTGAAAGTTTTTAAAAAAAAAAAAATACCGTAGTCGTTAAAAATTGTTGTTCTAAGTTTTCTTTTTTGGGGGGGAGGGGAGGAGAAGGTTTTTCGTTTCTCGCTTCCTTGTTAAAAAATCACGATTTCGTTGCTCCCTCTTTTTTTTTTTTTTTGGAATTTTCCAACAAGAGGCTCTTTTTTTTTTTAAATAATCATTTGCGAAAGGATAGGGAGCGGATTTGTCAGAGGGTAAAGTTTTTGAAAAATTTTTCGTGGGAGAAACAAGGAAATTTCGTTCGTTTTTGTAACAAATTGAATAGTAAGAGTCCCCCGTTTTAATTTGAGAATTTACGACGTGCTAACAATCGATAGAACGCCTGGCTTCTTTTTATTCTTATTCTTATTCTTCCAACCCTCTCGTATGCTTGAACGCCGCTTTCATTTTCTCTTTTCCGTTTTTCTCTTCTGGAAAAAAAAAAAAAAAAATTTTTTTAATTTGAAATTTTTCTATATTTCCATGTTTTTATAAATTTGTTTTTTTTTTTTTTGCAAAATTTACACGAGATATTTACGTCGTTTTTACGTTAAAAGTTAACGGAAATCGTTGATGACGCGCACACACGCGAACGTTGGGAAAACGATTCATATTTTTCTATCGCAATAATCGATGTTGTTTATATTAGATTTTTGTTTATTTTAATCATCGTATTGAATCCGTTGCTAAATGGTAATTATCATTATCATCATCATCATTATCGTCATCATCATCATCATCACCTTATCAAAATAATGAGGGAAATTGATTTAAGACTCCATTAGACTTGGCGCACGATCGTTAAATTTCTTTTCTCACAATTTGCTGGTGCTGGTTTTTCCCCCCTTCCTCCTCCCCCGGAGGAATTTTAGTCGTTTTATAGGTTTAAGATTAGTTGTGACGTCATTAGTATGACGCAAGGATTGAAAGGAAGTGAAGGCGTCAAAAAAAAAATAATGATTGAATGAGAAAAAAGAGTCGAGAGTTTGGTGAAGTTCGTCGATTGAATGAAAAATTCGAAAATTCAATTTTAATAATAATAATAATAGGTATAATAATAATGATGATGAGGAGAATTTTATAATTATTATTATTATTACTCTATCGCTTCTTCTGTCTCTCTTTTTTTTCCTTGACATTTTTGAATGTGCCGAAAGTTCCCTCCCTATTTTTTTTTTTTTTTGCATATCAAGAAATATCAAAGGTAAAATTTCTTTTTTTTCTTTTTAACGGGAAGATCAATGACCCAAAACATAAAAAGGAAAAAAAAGGAAAATTTCTAGAAATACAATATGAGATTTCGAATGGGGGGAAGGGGGCGTAAGTGAGAAAACATAAAATAAGAAAAAAAAAATTTCTTTTTCTTCTTATTCTTCTTATTTTCTATAAATTGAGTTAAAGCGTTATGATTATTATTATTAATAATTTTAAAAATTAAACTTTTCATACGGAATTTATTATCATTATTATTATTATTATCATTACTTTTGTGAATGTAATTCGTCTTGGAATTCTTATTCGTGAATCCTTTTTTTTTTTGTGCGTAACGCTCGAAACGTTAAAATATCAATAATTTTGTTTCTCAATCTTTTGTACGCGTATCTCTCTCTCTCTCTCTCCTCCCTCTCTCTCTCTCTCTCCTCCCTCTCTCTTTTCTCCTTCTGCCTCTTTTAATTTATATTTTTCGTATTTCTCCCTTTAGGTTATTCAATATTTATAAATTTTTTTTTTTTTTTAATGGCTACAGGGCCGAATATTAAAAAAAAAAAAAAAAAAAAAAAAGAGAGAGAGAGAGAGAGGGAGAGTGAGAGAGTGAGATGAAATAATTATTCTTTCGTTTTCTCGAGTAGTGGTAGTAGTCGCCTTCTGATGACACGTTAATAACGATTTTAAATCTGATTTTAATTAAAAAAAAAAAAATTTTTTTTTAAATTTTATTTCGTCGTTAAAAGTTTTAATTAAAAATAATAATAATAATAATGATGATGATGATGATGATAATAATAATAATCATTTGATTTTATGATTTTAAAAAGTTGAGTTTTGTGAATTGATGTTGATTTGATTTAACAAAAATGTTTTTTTTTTTTCCTTCTGTAATCGCGCCTGGAGAAAAGTTTTTTGCAATCATTTCAAACGATAATAATGATTATTATTATTATTGTTATTATTATTATTATTAGTGTCGTTTTGTTTTTGTTAATGAATCGTATTTGTTTTTATTTTCTTGTGACTGGAGGAAAACAACAAATTCCGGAAGTTTTACGTAATGCCATGATAACAACGTAATGACGAAACTAAAAACAAAAACAAAACAACGACAACAAACAAACAACAAACAAAATTTATACAAAAACAACAATTTTAATTATTTAAAAAAAAAAAATCGATGATAAGAAATAAACAAACAAAACGAAATCTGGAAAAGCGTAAAAAAAAAAAAAAAAAAAAAAAAATATTGAAAATCACATAAGTCGTCTTATACAAATTTTCCAGTTTTTTTTTCTCTCTCTCTCTCCCTTTTGCTCTCTCTCTCTTTCTCTCATAAGAAATCTATGGGATAATACGTTCGTTTAATTTTACACATAGTTTTTTTTTAACTTTGGTTGTGTTTTATCAGTTGTTAACTTTTAAAATTAAATCCGTTGGAACGCTCGAGAAATAAATAATAATAATAATAATTAATATTATTAATTATTTAAAAACAAACGGATGTGGTGTTCGTTTGTTTAATTAAAATTTAAACGTTATTATTATTATTAAGTAAATATATTTATTTATATATTTGCTCTCTGATCGTTTCCGGTTTTCGGTATCGTTTTTCCAAAAAAAAAAAAAAAAAAAACGCACGCATGTAAACGTAAAAAAACGTACGCGGACGCCCGTACAAACAAACACGTTTACGCAAAACTTATGTGAGAAAACCATGACGACGACGGCGCGTAAAATCAGCTGGCACCTGTAACCGTTCGTAGGAAATCAATAAACGAGAAAGAGAAAGAGAGTGTGAGAGAGAGATAGAGAGAGAGAAAAGTTAACATTTTCCTATTTTTATATCATTTCATTTTTATTTTTTATCTTTTACGTACATTTTACGTTTGTTTCTTTGTCTGTTTGTTTGTTTGTTTGTTTGTTTTATTTCCTTCTTTTTCTACTACTCATCATTGTTTTACAATTGATTTCTTTTTTTTTGTACGAGATGTTCTGTGCTCTTCAAATTAGAACGTTTCTTTCTACGACATTTTATTTTTTTTTCCGTTCATCGTCGTTTAAAAGGCGAACGGCTTTTTTTTTTTTAACTCTCGTACGAAGTCAAAAAAAAAAAAATTCAGGGAAGAAAAGATTTTTATTAAACTACATTCCATTCGTGATAGATCGTGTGCGTTCGTTACGAACGGTTCCGAACGGTGAAGCGTTCATTAAAAATCGACACGTAATAATAATAATACGAGCGAAGCACACAATAAAATATTTGATTTTTTTTTTTTTTATTTGCTTCCTTTTAACGTCAATCAAATAATTTTTCGCTCATATTTAAAAATTAATCCGCACGTTTTTACCGAATTAAAAAAAAAAAAAGGAACGTCGAAAATTAAATCGACGAACGTATTTCTCTCTCTCTCTCTCTCTCTTTTTCTCATTATTTTAAATTGTATTAATAATACACGTAAAGCGTCGGAGAAAGGGGGGGAGAAGAGAGGAGGGAGAAGGATTTCGTGTTACGTAAATTATTTATTATTTATTTATTTACTTATTTAATTTATTATAAATCGTGTGAGAAAGGATTTGAAACGTTCGTAGTTGGAAAATTCGAGTGTTTTTCTTTTTTTTTTTTTTTTTTTTGACGAAACGCGATTCCTAAACGATGATGACGACGATTTAATAATTTATTTACGCATCGTCGAATCCGTTGTGTGTTGTCGAAACCGTTCGGGGAACGAACGTGGCAAATAAACATACACGTTCGTTCGAACGATGTCTGAGATATTTTCCTCTTGAAACGGAAAACGTTTCGAATAAAAAAAAAGGAAATGAAAGAAAAAAATAAATCATAGAGTAAATAATTATTATTATTATTGATGATTAATGATCGTTGATGAAACGTTAAGTCCGAATGCAAGTCAATATATATTAATGATGCACGAAAACGTGTTGTGTGTCGTGGTATTAGAAAAAGTAGTTTTTTTTTATTTTTTTACATTCTAAAGTCACGCATTTTAACCCCGGAGGGGGAAAAAATTGGGTTTATATATATTTTATTTTTTTTGTTTGGTAAAATCTTTCCCGGTAACGAGGGGGAAGGTGTTTTCGTGATATCGATTAGCTTTTTAGGTGCCAAACTATAGTTTATAGGGAAAAAAACGGAAACGGAAGTGAAAAAAGAAAGAAAAGAGAAAGAAAATCGGTGGTTTGAAAAGAAAATTTTCTTTGCTAAAAGAAAATAATAAAAATAAATCTTAAAAGTTAAATGAGATTTTTTTTCTTTTTTTCTTTCTTTGTTTTTTTTTGGGGGAGGGGGAGGAAAGAGAGAGACAGTCGCGCACGCAAGAAGACAAAGATAAAATGATTGGAAAATTTTTTTAAAATTGGTTTTCATCTTGCGAACGTCCGTCCATCCGTCCGCCATTTCACAAAAATTAAATTTTTTTTTTCCAATCGGATAATTTTACTCGTTTTATCATTATCGTCATCATCATCATTGTATCACCACCACGGTTTGTTTGTTTATTTGTTTGTTTTTGTTCAAATCGGATTTGGCGCCATTTTTTTTTTTTTAAATTTATATTTCTTTTCTCTACGTCGAATTGTTTTGTTAATCTTTGTCCAAGTTGATTTGTATTCAAAACTTTGGGTTTCATTTTCGTTTTAGGTTTTTTGTTTTTATTTTTTATTCATTTTTTGTTGCTGTTGTTGTTGTGTTTGTTCGATTTCGAAACTGCCATTTTTGAAAAATTTATGGTTTTTTTTTTTTTGCGTCTCGTTTTTATTGTTTCGAAAGGAAGAAAAAGAGAGAGAAAAAAACACTTTTTCTCCTTCTTCTTCTTCCTTTTCTTTTTTGTAATAATTTAAAAAAGATAAAAAAAAAAACATTCGATAAGTTAAAGTCGTTTCTTTTTCTTCTGCTTTAAAAAAAAAAGGAAAAAATAAAAAGAGGTGATGATGATGATGATGAAAAATGAAAGGCTCAATATTGTTTTCCGATGGTTTTTGTTTTTTCGTTTCCTCCTCGTTCAAAAAAAAAAAAAAAATTAAGATGTTTGCTTGAAATTTTTCTTTTTTTTTTTTTTCGTGCTTTTCATCTCACTTTAAAAAAGAGAGAGGGGGCAGAGAGAAAAAGGGAGGGAAAGAGGGAGAAAGAGAGAGATAAGAAAATTGGTAAAATTTGGTCGCGAGTTAAATCCACCTCGAAAGTTTTAGTAAATGAGAAAAATCAAGTATTCAAGGGTCGTCGTCGTCGTCATCATCGTTGCACGGTTTTTCCATCGTCTTAAGTTATCATTATTATTATCATTATTGTGACGTAGAAAACGGAAGAAAAGCGTTATTAGTAATAGCAGACGATATTATATCGGATCAATTAGTTGGCGACGGAGAGAGAGAGAGAGGGAAAAAATAAGAAAAAATTTTTCTTTTTAAAAACATAGTAATAGAGATTTAAAACGTCAATAATATTTTTCGAATTAAGTTCCTCCCCCTTCCTTCCTTCCTCCCTCCTTTCCAATTTTCCCTTCGCCATTTTTTTTTTTTTTGAATTTCTTATTTTTCGGCTTCTTAAAAATTTTAATTTTTGTGAAATTATTTTGTTTATTATTAACATTTTAAAGAAAGAAAGGAAAAAGGATTTGGGGGAGTGGGGGGGCAGGTAGGGAAGGGTAGGGGGCAAGAAGCGGAACGTTTCGATTTTAATCTCCTTAATTATTCACATGAATCATTCAATCGATGCATTTAATGCATGTTAATTTGATTTTTTTTGTTTTTGTTTTTTCTTTAATGACGACTCAAAATTTTTTACTTTTTCCCATTCGAAATTTTCTTATGAAATAGGGGGAGAGAGAGAGAGAGGGGGGGAAGAAAGAAAAAGTTTGCGAAATTTCCATATGTAAAAATTAAAAGGTGGGAAATTTAAAACTGTTGAAATATGGCCGCGATTTCAACGAATTTGTTTTTTTTTTTTTTTTTTTTTTATTAAATTAAATTTGTTCGCGCGTGAGCGTATCGTCACGTCGAAAACCGTTCGAATCCGTCAACATATGCAACCGTTCAGATTCTGACAACATTAAAAAAAAAGTAAGAAAAATTTCGCGTCCATTTTATATACCCCCGCTCAACCGACCGAATAAAGAGTCCATTTAAATGTTTGGAAACTCTATATAACGCGAAAGTTTTGAAACTCGCGAAATTTTATTTTCAATTATCTTCTATTATATTAAAATTTTTTTTTTTAAATTCGGTTGTCGGATTACGAAATAACGAATTTTCATACGGAAAAAAAAAAAAAAATTTTTATAAGTTTTTATGATCGGTTTATTTATTTATTTTTTTTTTCTAAGCGGAATTTAATGAATTTTTTTTTTTTTTATTAAATGGCGACGAAATAAATAATTTAATAAATAAATAAATAAAATGAATGACATAATTTCGCGTTTTAATTAAATAAATAAAGTTAAAAAAAAATTAAAAAAGTTTTCGACGGAAAGAATGAAAGGGTTGAAAAATGAAAAGAAAGAAAAGAAAAAAATGTTAAAAGTCAATTACGTATTAACGAAGCAATTTTTTTTTTTTTCTATTTTTTCAAGAGAGTGAAAGAGAGAGAGAGATAGAGAGTAAAAGAAAGAAGTGAAGAGAGAGAGAGAGGAGGGGGGTAAGAATTTGAGAAGCCATATTTAAAATAAATAAAAAATGAAAGAAAGAAAATTCGGCAAGATTTTATTTTTTATTTTTAAAGGAGGTTTAAGATCAAGTGAACTTCCCTCCTCTTTCTTTTCCTCCTCCTCTCCCGTCCCTCCCCCTTTTTATTAAATTTCTTTTTTTTTTTAAAGTTATCAGTATTTGAAAAAAAAAAAAAAACTGAAAATTTGAAAACGGGAAGAATCAGGGGTGGAAGAGAGAAAACGGGAAAAACCTTTTGAAACCTTTGAAACCTTTCGATCAATTATTTACGATGTTGATTCGTTTTTAAACCTTTTTTTTTACCTTTCCATAAAAAAAGGAAAACGTGTAGGTTAGAAAAGGTTAGGCAAAGGTTTGAAAAGGTTGAAAGAATAATGAAAATGTTAATGATGATAATAATAATAATCACGAATGTTGTTGATATTATTATTATTATTATGGCAGAGATCAATAAAAAAATTTTTTTTTTTTAATCAGTAAGAAAATCGAACGGGGTTGAGGTGGGGGAGGAAAAGGTTGAAAAGAAAAAAAACGATAATAATTGAGTCGAAACTATTTTCCGGTTTCCCCCCCCCATCTCACCGTCAATTTTCGGTTTTTCTTTCGCGAATGGAAAAAGTTGAAGGTAAAACGAACGCGAAAATAAAAAAAAAAATTTTCGGCATATAAAATTTCTTCATTAAATTTTTTTTTTTTTTTGGCCTTTTACGATCGGCGTTCGGTGTTTTAAAAAAATGAACGTTTAATAAAATTGCTCGTTCGTTTTTTTTTTTCATAAACGAACGCCGGAACTCGAAAAAAAAAGTAAAAAGTATATAAATATAATTTTTTGGGGGGTTAGGGGCCTAATGCGTTCGATGAAAATTCGATTTATCGAACGGGCGTTCGGTTTATGATTTAAAAAAAAAAAATTTTACGCGTTTGATTTTTTAAACGTTCCACGTCGTCGTCGTTTCACCATCTTTTTTTCTGTGGGGGGAGAAAGGGGGAGAAGGGGGTCGTTGGCAAAATTTTTCACTTCCCGTCCCGTCTAAAAAAGTCCGAAGAAAAACGACTTTGGGGTTGTAAACTTTTGTCATGCCATCAATTAATATAACGTTTTATGACGTTTTATTTTGCTTTTTTTTTTCTTAAATAAAAGCAGAAGAAACTTAAAAACTGAAAAACTTTTTTCTTCTTTTTCTTATTCGAGTAAAGAATTTTCTAGACGTTTGTTTTTAGAATCATGAAAAGTTTTTGTAATTCTTACGGAAAAGAAAAAAGTTTTTGTTTCTTCCTTTTCAAAAAAAAAAAAAAAAGAAAATTTTTATTACAGCGTATACATATAAATATTTCCGAACGGTTATTATCATTATTATTATAAGAAATTTTTTAACATCCGCTTTATAACGTTTTTACGTTCGGTTTCCCTTCCCCCTCTAGGTTGCTTATAATTAACGAAAACGTTTAAAAGTTTTTTTTTTTTTAGGTGCGGAAAAACTTGACGATAATTTAAAAAGTCTTTTCCGGTTCTTTTTTGTTTTTTCTTTTTTTTTTTTCTCCAGCGAAGTTTTTAATTTTTTCTTTCTCTTTCTTCTTTTCTTCTTCTTCTTTTCTTATTCATTCTCCCCGAACGTAGTAAATTAATTATTTATCTTCTTCTTTCTTTTTTTTTTTTAATTTGTTTGTTGATTACGTACGTGCAATTTGTTTATTTCCGGTTTTTTTAATTATTATTATTTTTTAGAAACGCGAGCTTTTTTTTTTTTTTGTCTTCTTCTTTTCATTCTTTGTTTGTTTGGAAAGCAAGGAAGAGAGTGAGGGGGGAAGAGATCTCAAACGTAATCGCGGGTTTTTATCGGTTTTAATGCCATTTAGAAGTCATTGTTCACGAATTTTCCGAACGTTTTCACTCTTTAGCGCGAAACATTTGTTAAATGATGAGAAAAGGGAGAAAATTTTTAACACAAAAATCGAATATTCGAATCGTTTGTAAAACAAAAAGGAAAATTGCGTACGAAATCGTCACACAAACAAACGTACAGACAAACACAAACACACAAACGCGCAACATTCAATTGTTTCCATTGAGTTTACATTTAATCGTTTTTCTTTTGTTTGAAACAAATGTATATATACGTAATTCACGTGAATTTTATTGTGAGGTTAAAGGGAAACAATGAGAGAGAGAGAGGGGAGGGGAGGGGAGGAGGAATAGGTACTCCAGAAAAGAAAGAAAAAGATGGTGAAAAGCTTTTTGTTGTTCACATGATTTCGCTTGTATGTGAAGAGAGACGAGCGAGGCCCCCTCCTTCAGATTATAAAGAAGTTTTCTTAAAGAATGAAACGGTTTTCTCTCTCTCTCTCTAAAAGATAATCAATAATTAAACGACTTTGATAATAACGAGTTTTTTTTTTTTTTTGAAAAATGAAAGAGAAAAGAAAAGAAAAAAAATTGATGAATGGATTTATTTTACAAAAAAAGAAGAATAAAAAAAAAATAATAATAATAATAATAATAATAAGTCGTTAATAACATTTAAAGAAAATAATGATGATTTTGTTTCGTGACGTCAAATTTTATTATTATTACTATTATTATCATTATCATTATCATTACATCGTTTCCATTTTGGTTTTTTTTTTTTTTTTTTTTACTAAAAATTACGAAACGGAAAAAAAAGCGAGCACGTTAAAAATTTTTTTTTTTTTTTTAAATATTTTTAACAAGTTTTGTGTAAAAAAAAAAAAAAAAGAAAAGTTAATTTTTCCGAATCGGGAAAGAAAAGAGAGAGGGGAAGGAACGGAGGGGAGGGAAGGAGAGAAAGGGAGAGAGAGGGGAGAAAACAAGTATTCGCAAGTGTTTAATTAAAATTTCGTTTTATTATTATTATTATTATTATTATTGTTGTTGTTGTTGTTGTTGTTGTTATGATTATTATTTTACTCGTGTGTAAAAATTAATTTATTGTTTGTTAAACAAAACAAAACAAAACCGGAAACGAATGTCACGTGTTCATAGAATTGGAAAAACGATTTTTTTTTATTTAATGAAGAATCCGTCGGTCGGTCAATCGGTCAATCGGTTATCATTACAGTTACGATTTTTCTTTTGCCACGTCGTTGATGATGTCATTGATCGATCGATTGATCGATTGATTGATTGATAATCATCACTATTAGTTTTTTTCTTTTTTTTTTTTTATTAATTTTTATTTCTGCCATTATTATTATTATTGTTGTTGTTGTTCATCCATGTATTTTTTATCTACAGTGAGTTCAACGGTGTCCTGCGCTCCGGTTTTCGATCATCTTCGTACTTGCTTAAAAGGTAACCGACCCCATTTTGTCCTTGTAAAAAAAAAAAAAAAAAAAAAAAAAAAATTTGGGGGTTTTTTAAATTTTGCTTTTTTTATTTTCTAAGGTTGGTTGCATTGTCGAGCACAACAACAAGTCGGAAAGCTTTTTGGTTTTTTTTTTTCTGTTTTTTTTCTGGTTTTTTCCTTTTCTTTCGGGATGGGTTTATCATTATTATTATTTTTTTTTTGTTTGTTTGTTTGGAATGTAATTTTTGGGTTTTTTGGCTTTTTATTACGTATATAACTCATGATATCACGCATCATATCAAAATGGCGGTTGTTGTGTTTTTTTTTCTCTCTCTCTCTCTCTCTCTCTCTCTTCACTCCACATACACTTTATACGTATTTTGTTGTGAGCGTGGGCGTTCTTTTATCTCTCTCTCTCCTCTCTCACTCTCACTCTCTCACTCTCTTTTCGGAATAATTTTTTTTTTTTTTTCTTAAAAATTTTTATTTTGCTCAAAGGTTGATTTTGATGTTTTTCCATCGCTGCTGTTGCTGCTGCTGCCGCTGCTGCTGCTGCTGACCGTGCTTTAATTTATTTTTACTTTTTACTTTTTTTTTTTATTGCTTTAATAAAAAGAAAAAAAAAATTTTTTTTTTTTATTCTTGAGGGCAAATAAAAATATATATATAATTTCATCATGTGGAATTTTCATTTTTCATATGTTTTCTCATGTGTATTTATTTTTCTTTTTATTTTTATTTCATTTCGTTTCATTTTGTATTTAATTTTTCCTTTTTTCCTTTCAATTTCGCGTAAGGATTTAATTTAAAAAAAATATTAAAAATGTCGGATTTTTCTCATCAATTGGTCTTAAATAAAGAGAATTGATGCAAGCGTAGGTATCAGGTATCAGGTTTTGTCGTCTTGCGACAATTCTCGAAATTTTTTTTCCTCCCTCCCTCTCTTTCTTTCTACCCCCATTTTCCCCTCTTTTTTTTATAAAGGAAAAAAAAGGGATGATTTTTAATTTGTTTTTTTTTTGTTTTCTATGTCGCCAGTAACGAAATTAAGGGAGCATTGGGATGAAACAAATTCAAAAGTATTGCAGAGAAAAGCTCAACTCGACGCCATGTTGGGAGATTCTCAAAGGTACGAAGCGAAACGACAGGAAGTCGACGCTTGGCTGACCCGCATGGAAACGAGATTGGAAAGAATGGGAACCGTCGGACACACGGCTGACGTTTTAGAAGCTCAACTTCGCGAGCAAAAGGTAAATTTAATTATTATTATTATTAATATTAATTTTCCGGAGCGAAACGGTCGCGGAAATTTTTTTTGTAAATGATAATAATAATAATATGGTGGTGATCGAAGATGCGAGAGAAAAAAATTTCGTTTTCCTATTTTAATAATTTTTTTTCTTTTCCTTTCGTCGTTTGAAATAATAAAAAGATTTTTTGATTTCTTCAAAAGTGGATTTTCCGGGGAGAGGGAGGAGGGGGAAGAATGAAGGAAAATAGGTAACGAGGTGGTGATGGTAGTGGCGGTGGGGGGAGTTAATTACCTTTACGCCGCAGTCAAAAAATTTTTGAAAATTTATTATTTCATCGGGTCATTAACTTAAATTTCTCCCCCCTCCCTTCTTTCTTTTTTATGACGAATCGATTCGTTTTTTCTATTTCCGGTGAATACGTGAAAACTTTTCCTGTCGTTTTTTTCCAACGTGTCCCCCTAATTTTTTTTTTTTTTCTGAGGCCCTCGAATTCCGAGAAGTACACCCTTCCAAAAAGTCGTAAATTTTTTTTATTATTTTTTTTTAGGTAAATCTAAGAGAGAGGGGGAGGAGTGAGGGGGCGTAATTAATTTTTATTCGCCGTCTTGATATTTTTATTATTATTAAGATTATTATTTAAACAGACATGGAACCTCTTTGCTCTCCGATACGCCCTCCGATAAATTTTTATATATATATTTTTTTTTCGGTTGAGTGACGTTAATGGAAAAAACACGACAAAAATCTCCCCCTCCTCCCCACGAAATGTTTTCTTATCGCTTCTTATTATTTCCCTACCCTCCATTTTCGAATTTCGTTTTTTTTTTCGGGGTTAGGAGGGGGATTAAGCGTCTCCCTCTTCTTTTAATGTTGTTTGTCGTTATCGCGAATGTGAATGAATAAATAAACGTAAAAAAAAAAAATTAATAATAATAATAATAATAATAATAATAATTTTTTTAATCGAGTAATTAATCAGTAATAAAAAATAAAAAAAAATTTAATTTTCTGTTTTTTTCCAGTCGTTTCATGCTGAACTTCATCAATACAAATATCACGTGGAACTTTTTAATACGTTAACTCAAAAGTTGATAGCCGTTTATCAACAGGATGATACTACCAAAGTTAAAAAAATGACTGAACAAATAAATCAGCGTTATAACAATCTCAATACTAGGTGAGTTTTCCACCCAGGCACGCACCTACGCACCCCCAATTTTAATTTCGTATTAATTTGATTAAGAAAAGTAAGAAAATTTACCCAAAGATGCGAAGAAAATTTTTTTTTATAATTTTCCTTCCAAGTTTTTATTTTCTTTTTTTTCCTTAAGGGAAGGGGATAGGGGATGGGGGTCTGTGAAGAAAATCAGAAGAAACAATCAAACTTTTTTTTAAAAAATCGTGAAAGAAATAAATAAAAGTCATTTATATTTTCCTCTTTTTCATTTCAGTATCGTAAATCGTGGAAAATCTCTTCATTCGGCGATGAATTCGTTACATAATTTCGATAGATCGATCGATAAATTTTTAGCTTGGCTGTCAGAAACAGAAAGTTCATTAGAAGGAGTCGAAGCGGATGTTGACAGATTGGGAACGAGAAGAGATCAGGCTGCTCTAAGACAGCTTCTTCCACGTATAAAGGTACGATTGAAAATCATTTTTTTTTATTTTTTTGGAAAATCGTGATAAATGTTAGAGAGAGAGAGAGAGAAATTCTGATAAATTAAGACGAATCGATTTGATATTCTGTCGCCATCGTCATCCTCTCTCTCTCTCTCTTCTTCTTCCCTTTATCATCATTATCATTAATACGTTTAAAAAAAAAAAAAAAAAATTCACGTCACGGACATTGAATAAATAACGGGCGGAGATTTCGTTATCGTCGTCGTCGTCGTCGTCGTATTAATTATAAAAAATTATTCTTTTCATTTTTTTTTTACTCTTCCTCTTCTTCTTCTTTTTCTTTTTTATCTTCTTCATCTTAATTTTCTTAAGTTTTTGTTTATTTTTCAAGTTTGGAAAAAAAGAAAGAAGGAGAAGAAAAAGGAGAAAAAAAAGTAAAGTACGCGTGCCTAAAATTTATTTATTTATTTATTTTTATTCGATCAAAAATCTCATATGGGAATAATAAAAAATGAATGGAGGGAATTGGAGACCGGAATGGGAGGGAGGGAGAGACGGGAGATGGGGAGGGAAAGGGAAAAAGAAAGAACAGGAAATCGGATTATTTAATGTTTGTATTTATATATATATATATCCGTTTTACCAGATTTTTTTTCTCTCTCTCTCTCTCTCTCTCTCTTTACGAAGTGCTTTCGCGAAGTCGATTTTTTTTTTTTTTTTTACATCTATCATCATCATTATTATTGTTTTCGTGTTTGTTAATATTATTATTATTATTACGTTTTGATATATGCATACATGTATTTTCTCAAGTGGCGCGATGTCTTTAACCTCTGTGAAAACAAATTACATGTATGTTTGTCGTCTGGAAAACTTTAATTTTCGATTAGATTTCGAATTCGCTGTTGGAAAATCGTAACGAAAGCAACGACCTATATAATTATCATCATTATTATTATTATTATTATTATTATTATAAGTTTAGATTCGACGATAACGATGATGACGATATTAAATAAAATAAATTCGCACTAGCAGTATTAGTAGTTGTAGCAGAAAGTTACTATTATTATTATTATTATTATTTCACGCTTCGAGTTTGTTGCAAAAAAAAAAAAAAACAAAAATTGTTATTATTATTTTCACTTTTATTAATTATTATTATTAGTAGTATTATTATTATTATCGTTCGTTTTTTGTGCACGCGACACACTTTACGTAATTATTTCCACGCTTCCTTCCCCTTCCCTTCCCTCCCCTCAATTCGCACTGCAAAAAAAAAACAGCAAAAATGACAGAAAAATGATGATTGTAATTATTTTAAAGGGGGGAAAAAAAATGGAGGAAAGTATAGGATGGGGGAAGGATATAGTAAGGGAGACCTGAGGCCGGGGTCCGGGGGGAAAAGGCTCCTGGGAAAAAGTTGTTTTAAACGTTGGAAATCCATTTTAAATCCTTTTGCTTAAACATATTATAAACATATAATATATGTTTGTCCGTGTTGTGTTGTTCTTTGGTTATTATACAATTCATAATTCTCTGATTGTTTTTCATTGTGTGTGTTTTAAACATTATTTCATTTTGAATTTAAAACTCTCTACCTCTAGATTATTTTATAAATAATTGTACGTGTTTTCTTGTTTTACCTTTTTTTATAAAACTGGACGCCGTTGTTTTCCTATTGTTCGTTTGTTTGTTTGTTTGTTTGCTAGATACGGATTTGAAATAGTAAAGTTATTCTCGACGAAGAGAGATTTAAATTTTATCGTGGGATTATTTTTTCGTGGTTTTTCTCGATTTAAAAAAAAAAAAAATTTTTTCAAGTCGTTTTTAAACCAAGAATTTTTTTTATAAGCTGGGAAGGGGAGGGGGAAGAAGGAAGGGAGGAGAAAGAATGATAAAATAATAATAATGATAAAGAATTTGATTTCAAATCGATTGGAAAACTTTGTCGTATTTTTTTTTCTTTTTGAAAAATTTTAAAAATCGAAAAAAAATGAGTTTAATCGATGTAACATTATTATTATTATTATTATTATTATTATTATTATTATTATTATTATTATTATTATTATTATTATTTGTTTGTTGTTTTTTTTTCTGTAGTCTCAAAAGAAAAGAAACGGAAAAAGAATTAAATAATAGGAAAAGTGAGAGAATTTAAAAAAAAAAAAAATTAAATTTTCTTTAGAAGAAATCTTATTAACGTTTTTATCTTGTTTTCGAAAACGAGAAGAAAAAAAAATTTTCAGGTTTTTATTTCCCTTCCCCCCCCCCCGAAAAAAAAAGAAGAAAAAGAAATTGTTTGATTGGATTATAAATTTTTAATTTTATTATTTTTTTTCTCTCTCTCTCTTTCTCTTTCCGGCGAGGTTTGCTTGTTGTAGTTGTTATTCAAGGTAGTTATTTTACGGACTTTTTAATTAACGGTTCGAATTCTTAATTTTTTTTTGGTAGTGGAATAAGAAAAAAAAAATTTTTTTTAATACAGAATAAATAAAACGTTAGAGGGCGCGAAATGCATAGAGAAAATAAATCAAAACGCGGGTTTCGGTGACACCGACTCCATTTTTTTTTTCCCCCACCACAAAAAAAAAAAACTGACACGAATAATGAAGCCGTTCGATTGACTAAATTGTTTCATTCGAAAGAAAATTTTCCGGAAAATTGTGTGCTGCTTCCTTCCATTTTGTTTCTTTTTTTTCTTTCCTTCCCTCTCTCCCTTTTTCCTCTCTTTTTCTTCTTCTCTCTCTGTCTTTCTATCATTCAAACTTTAAAAAAAAAAAAAATATCCAAAAAAATGAAAATGTCTGAAGTGGAAAAGCAAATAAATAAAAACAAAAATAAAAAATAATAATAATAATAATTTTTTTTGTACGAGGTTTTTCTGAACAAATTTAAAAATTTAAACGTCACTTACAAAACCGAAATATTTAATTTTTATTTAGAAAGGTGGGGGGAGGTTTTTTGTAATCGTTTATTTCTATAAAAAAAAAGGTAACTTTTACGATTGTTCATTTATTATTATTATTACCTTTTACGTTAGAAAATTGTAATCGTTAAATTAACCGTTTTCGTTATTGTAAAATTTTCCTTTTTTTTTTTTTTCACGGAAATTAATTTTCCATAAGATCCCTACGTTTCACTAATGAGATTATCGTCGACAACGTAATAAAAATTTCCTTCAAGGCTTAAATAATTGTTTTTTTTTTGTTTTTTCAACCGATCGTTCTGCCATTTTTTTCCCTCCCCCCCCCCTTTTCGATTGGATACATTTTTGAAAATGTTTTTTTTTTGGCGCCATCGCGTTGCGTTCGTTATTTTTTTTATTCTGTTTTTCAACTATGAAATATTTTTTTAATTTGTTTATGAGGATTCGCGGTAATTTTCATCGAATCGAAATCGGATATAAAAAGAAAATTTTTGTTTTTTTTTGTTTGTATTTCATGAATGTGGAAAATGCGTTCACGAATTTATAGCGACATCTATGATGCTATGCACGAATCACTCCACCGCCTTTTATTATCGGTTCCGCGTCGGAGTTTTCCACGATTTTAGTTTCATTTTTTCACCGTTAGAGTGGGATTCGTCGTTTTGTAAAAGCGCCCCCTGCGAAAATCAATGAGCGACCGTTTTTTTTTTTTTTTTTCATTTTTTTTTTAAACCTCTCTTTCTCTCTCTCTCTTTATTTCCTTCCTTTACCAACTTTTCATTTTAAAAATGAATCGAAAAACCTGCGGTTTTTTTCTCTATTTTATTTTATTTTATTTTATTTTATTTTTGCGGTTTTTCAAAAAGATGGAGCGACGGGTTTGGAATTTGAAATTTGATCATTTCCGGGCAAGTCGATCGGTGGGTCTCTTTCATTAAAATCTTTTGAAATATGGTATCCTGTCTAATTTTATTGTTTTATTTTATTTCGATGGTGATGACGACGATCACAGGGTCTTAAATTTTTTTTAAAAAATGCAATATGATTTTATGACGTCACACCCGGAAAACCGAGATCTAGGTAAAGAAAAGTAATTATTATTATAATATGATTTTTTTTTTAATATTTGATAAAGTCTCATCCACTTTAAAAAAATTAATTAAAAAAAAAAAAAAAAAAAAAAAATGTAATTGAGTTTACGAACGACATTAATTTCAAAATAAGAATCGATTTTTTTTTTAATTTTTTCCTTTTCTCATGTTGTCGGATGCCAAATAAGGAAAAACCGTCTAGGATTCTTTTTAATAAAGAGAAAGAAAGAGGGAGGGAGGGGGAGAGAGAGAGAAAGAAATTTATTTCGTGTAAAATACAAGGTTTCAAAAATATTATTAATTAATAGTTAATTATCAAAATCCTCTCCAGTCGGAAATAAAATCGTTTTGTTTTTGTTTTTGTCGTTAATTAACGTTAATTCGGATTTTATAAAATTACACGATTTTAATTAAAAAATAAGAATTTTCCTTTTTTTTCGGTAAATGATTTGCTTTTTTTTTTAATAATAAAAGCCGCCATGTTTGGAAATGCATAATTAAAAACGTTAGTCGCGAGAGGAGTCGTGGCAAGAGAAAAACGTCGAAGGATTGCGTGCGCGCGCGCGCACAATTTCGCGCGTTTTCGCGCACAGTCCACGAGTAAGATAAAAAATAAATAAATTACGGGTAAAAAAAAGGAAATAATTTTCTTTTTTTTCTTTTCTTTTCTTTTTTTTTTTTGTCGAATTATTTCATTGATGTAAATCGAGTTTAATATATATAGATATATATCGTGCGACAATTAAAAAAAAAAAGGAAAAAAGTGGAAAAAAAATAATAATAATAAATCTTTTGACTTTTTCCTTTCGGATGATTTTAAAAATAAATTTTATCCGAATTACTTTGCGATTCTATAAATAAGTTTCAAATCTTTTTTTTTCTTTTTTCTTTTCTCTTTTCTTTTTCTTACTCTATGACGTGTCGGTCTCTAAAGGGTTGTAATTTTTCCTTTTCCTTTTTTTTTTTCGTTTTTGTTTTTCAAATTCATTTCGTTTAAATCTCGTCAATTTTTTTTTTTTTTTTAACTTGATGCCGGAAATTCTTTCCTTTAGCCGGAAACGATCCCTTTAACGTTGATATAGATAAATATTTTTTTTTTTTTTGTTTCGAAACCGGAAAAGAAATAAAAACTTTTTGACGTTGGAGTGTCAGGTCGAACGTTAGAAAATGAAAAAAAAAAAAAAAAAAATTTATTTTTTTTAATTATTATTATTTTATTTTGCTTAAATTGTTTTGAACTTTTCGGGAAAAGTTTAACGGGAAATCGTCGGGGGGAAGGGAAGGGGGAGGAAAAAAATAAGAAACTGTGAAAATTAATTATAAATGAAAACCGAAAAATTAAAAAAGAGAAAAATGCAATTTTTAATTAAATTAAAAATCCAGTTTAGGGTTTTTTTTTTTTTATTAAATATTATTTTCTCCAAAAAAAAAAGAAGGAAAATCTAGAAAATATTTTTATTAAAAAATAATAAATTATCATTTTTATTATTAATTATTTATTATTATTATCATTATCGTCGTCGTCGTCGTCGTCGTCTAACGTTTTTTTCCTCCAGTTTCATTTTTTTTTTTTTTTTTTATTCCATCAAATTTGTCATTAACATAAAAAAAAGAGGAAAATTCTGGAATTCTAGAAGTCCGTAAAATTTCAATTAGTATTTTTTTTTTTTTTAAATATTTTTCCCGCCAAAATGTTTTTGAAATCGTTCGTTATCATAATTCGTAGTCGTTCGTTTTTTTTTTTTTTTTAAGCAAACAATAAAAAAAAAAATTTATTAAATTTTTATTTTATTTTATTTGTTTTTATAATGATTGTCGAAGATTTTTCTTTAAAAAAAAAAAAAAAACTAGAGATTAATTGGTTGTTGGTTTGTGTTTGTCGGTCGTTCGGAGATTTACGTTCGTTAAAAATTTTCTATGAGAACGTGACGAACGTGAAAAAAAAAAAAAACGTTTTCAAACTCACTACGAGAGAACGCGATAAAATTTATTTGTAATCAACCGCAAAAAAAAAACTCGTAAACGTTTTCTTTATCCTTTTTTTTCCGGAAAATTTTTTTTTTTTTTTTTTAATACGAACGATTCCAGGACGATATCATATCGTTCGATATCGTTGAACGTTTGTAAAGAAGGGGGTGGGGGGAGAATGCACTGGAAAAAACAAAGGAATAAAAGGGATGGGTAGGTGGGGGGAAAAAGATTTAATCACGACAACCGTGCCTTGAACCTTAGAATAATGCCGGATTTTTTTGAAATGATAATAATGGCGATGATGATAATGCGTGGAAAAGTTTCTCTTTTTCCTCCCCCTGTTCCTCCCACGTCCCTCCCACCACGAAAACTGTCGCGAAATAATCTAAAAGTTATTCACAAAAGTTGGCGGGTTTTCATTCTCTCTCTCTTTTTTTTTTTATATATTTACGGCACCCTCAGGATGCTGCCTGGGAAATTTCATAAATTTATTATTTATTAACGGCTTTTTTTTTTTTTTTTATCAGCGTGTTTTTAAATTTTCCCTCTTAAAATAATAATAATAATACGAAAAGAGTGTGTCTGGATAAAAAAGAATTTTTTTTTTCTCTCACTCTTTTTAAATGCGAAGGTTATTGTTATTATTATTAAGTCGAAGTAAAAACTGGAATATCGATAAAAACGTTGATGTAAATTAAAAAAATTTTCTTTTTTTATTTTATAAATTTTCACCGCGATGGCGATGGCGGTGGCGGTGGCAATGGTGGTGGTGGTGTCGGGAGCGGTGGCGGAAGCCATGGCGGTGGCATTTTCCAACGTTGGAAACGGAAATGTTTAAATTATTTATCGGTTTTTGTTTTTCCTTTTTTTTTTTCACAATTCCTGGAAAAGGTTAATCGTTCGATATTTGTTCGATATTCATTCGATACTCGTTCGATATTTGTTCGATACTGTTCGATATTTGTTAGAGACTCGTTCGATATTTAATTGATACTTATTCGATATTTGTTTGATACTCGTTCGAGATTCGTTCGATACTCGTTCGATATTTGTTCGAAATTTGTTCGAGAATCGTTTGATATTTGTTCGAGACTCGTTCGATATTTATTCGATACTCGTTCGATATTTGTTCGATATTCGTCGAATAAGTTGGAGTGAAAATTATTTGCGTGTTTAACAAAAAAAAAAAAGGAGGGAAAGGAAAGATAAAAGAAAAAAGTTAAAACTGCGTCCATGGATGCGTGCGTGTTCCAGAAAGTGAAATTTTCTTTTCCCAACCGGCTTTTCTCTCTCTCTCTCTCTCTCTCTCTCTCTCTCTCTCTCTCACTCACTTTTTTAAAAGGTGTAAAAGTTAAGTAACGACGACTACAAAAAAAAAAAAAGAAAAAAATGAGGGAGATAGGCTCGCGTTTTTTCTTTTTTTCTTTACTTTTACGACGCGGCTGGAAAATTTTGTCCAAAAAAAAAAAAATAATAAAACAAAAAAGAAAAAGCTGAATTTTTTTTTTCCCTTTCGTTGTCGGGGGGAGAGTGGAAGGGAAGGGAAAGGGGATGGAGGTGGCGGTTTATGCGTGCGCGTGCGAACGAAAGAGCGAACGCTCTTTTTTTTTTACAACGTTAATTTATGTTTTGTTATTATTAATAATAATAATAATAATAATAATAATAATAATAATAATAATAATAAAATTTTACCAACGTCGTAATTGTAGTTTAAAGTTTTTTTTTTTTTCCAAAGCGTAGCTATCGTAATAAATATTGTAATAAAAATAAAAAAATTTTTTTTTTACATAAAATCGAGTTTTTCCATTCGGGTTTTGCGTATTCTCTTAACGTTCCTTATCTACTGCCACGTTGTTCGATCGTTTATCACGGTTTACACAAGTCAAATGGTATTATTATTATTATTTGTTTTTCCCTCCTTCCCGAAAAATTTTGTTGACGCCATTAATTAAAAAAAAAAGGAATTTTTGATTTATTCTTAACTGGAGGCTTTGGGAGGAAAAACAAAAAAAAATTTTTTTTCTTTCGGTTTATTGTATAAATAAGTTTTATTATTTTGAACCCTTTAAAATGTCAACAGTGAAAACTTTGTCGTAATGATAATAATGATGATGATGACGATGATGATGACGGTGTCATTGCTGGAAAAAGAGAAAAAAGCATAATTTAATTCCAGGTAAAAAAAAAAAAAAAAGAAAACTTTTGTGACACATTGACAGTTTTTGTAAAATTTTTTTTGAAATGTTAGATGATGAGTAGGGATAGGGTGCCGGATGAATGATTGACTGACTGACTGACTGACTAATTCACCAATTGAACGAAGGAATGAATGAATGAATAAATGGATTCAATTTTTTATTACTTATAAAATTAAAATGAAGCTTAGATCCGGAAAAAAAAAAATTTTTTTTTTTTTGTTTTCCAAAAATTTTTGATACTTAACGGAAAATGTTTGACTCGAAAAGGGTAAAAAGGTACGTGAAAGGTTTAAAGTTTTGTAAAAGGTGATTTAAAAGAGTGGGGAGAAGAAAAGTATAAGAAATAATTATAATACTGGAATGAAGAAGAAAGAAAGAAAGAAAAAAAAAAAAAGATGGAGTGGTAGGAAAATTTTAGATTTTTTATTATTCCCTTTTTTTTTCTTTCCCTCTCTCTCTTTCTCTCTCATTCTCTCTTTCTCTCTTCTTCTTTTTTCAGAATGTAGCAAAACAAAAATTTCATTTTTTTTTTTTTTTGTTTGTTTTAATTTTGTTGTTGTTGTTAAGAAAGAACCGGAAGGTTAAATTCAGTGACCTTACAATGAAATATTTGGAGGAGGAGTAGGTAAAAGAGAGAGAGAGAAGGGGGAAAGCGAAAAAGAGTAAGAGAGAAAGTCGTAGAAGGGGGGAAGGGGAGAGAAAAAAAAACACACCGCCTTGGTTATAGAACAAAGGTACGTCGGAATCAGAGCGGAAAAATCATGAATAATCACAAAGAGAAAATGGAAAAGATAGATTTTAAAGCATTTTACTTATTCAAATGATAAAAGACAAAAACAAAACACAAAATAACAGAGAGAGAGAAAGAGGTAGAGAAAGAGAGAGAAAAGAAAATGAGTGACGATATGTGGTGACGGTGGCGGTGGCTGATAACAAAAATTTTGTTTTACGTCACTACTACTCTTTTCTCTTTTTTTTTTTTGTTTTTGAGAAAAAGCTCATCAGTTTTATACGGTTAAAATTTTGTGTACATTCGAAATCACTTTTCCAGAGAATCCCGTCCACATACTCACACGCACACGCACATCCTGGATAATCCTGGATAATCATTCGGATTAACATTTAAAAATTTGACATTGATTAGTTAGTTAGTTGTTATCTCGTAGTTGTGGTATATTCAAACGTTTTTAAGTTTTTTCGTTCCAACCGATTTTTTTTTCTTTTTTTTTTTTTTTATTACACGGGGGCCTAAAATTCAAATTAAAAATTGTGGGGAGGGGTAGGATAGGGTGGGATGGGGAAAACTGGAAAAAGTTAATTCTGGATATGTAAATGTAAAAAAAAAAAGAATTTAATATCGGGAGTTTTTTGTTTTTTTAATTGGTTTATTCGATTTGGCATCTGGTTGAAGATAAGATCGTCATTAGCGTTTGATCCTTTTAATGTTATTACCGGGATACTATCTCTCTCTCTCTCTCTCTCTTTCTCTCTCTCGTGCGTGCATTTCCGGTTATGATAATAATAATAAAAACAAACATTTTAAATAAATAAAAAAATGAATGTGTTTTTTCCTTTTTATGCTTTTTATTTTTCATTATCGTAATAATAATAATAATTATTATTATTATTAAATATGAAAAAACGATCGTGTATCTCTCTCCTCTCTCCCTCTCTCTCTCTCTCTTTATCTCTCTCACCTTTCACTTTGTCGTTGACTCGAATGAATGTTTAATTTTGAAAAACGATTAAACCATGCGTGAAATAAAGCCCTCATCAAATTTTATATCATTTTATTTATTTTTATTTAAAAAAAAAAAAAAAAAATGGTGGTAAGTGGGGGGAAAAGGGGAGTGGGAAGAGGGAGAAGCTGAATGAATAACCAACCGCAAACGGTTTTTTTTTTTTTTTACTCGAAACGACTAAATTTATTATTATTATTATTATTTGCGTGATGTCTTGAGTTTTCATCGCACAAAAAAAGTTTTCCCTTTGCCCTCCTCCCCTCCCTCCCCGCGTAATTTTTTAATTGAAACCTTGTTCTTTGAGTGTGCGAGAGTTTCTGTAGTTTTTTTTTTCTCTCTCTCTCTTTCTCTCTGTACGTTTAAATTAAACGGTTGACGTTAGAAAGTGAATTAGTTGTCGTAATAAAAAAAAAAAAGAAGAAAGGAGGGAAGGGGTGGGGGAAGGATGGAGAAAGGATGGTAGAAAAAGATGGAGAGAACCTTTTGTTTTTTTTGTTCACATTCCAAAATTTCAAAAAAAAAAAAAAAAAAAACCTATTTTGCATTATTTTATTGTGTTCATAATAAACAAAAACATTTTCAAAAAAAAAGAGGGAGGGGGAGGGGTAGGGGTGGGAGAGAGAAAGGCAAAAACTTTTACTATCCAGCCAGTTATAAATCATAATATTTTTTTGTAGCTGCTACTACTACTATTACTGCTGCTGGAGAAGAAAAAAAAAAAAAAATGAAACAAATTTTTTTTTTTTTAATTTGCATTTTTTTTTTATCAGGCCAACACCAGAATTGAAATAGATTTAATCATGTTTTTTTTTTTTTAAATGGAAAACTGGTGAAAAAAAAGAAAATTTTTTTCCAGTAAATGTTGTTGCATGTTTGCCTTCTGCTTCTGTTGCGCCAAAATCTCTCCAAAAAGGTTTTTATCAAAAAAAAAAAATTTGCTAAAAAGAAACCGAGGAAGGGGCGGGTGGAGGGAGGGAGCAAAGATTAGAGTTTGTTATTATTGCGACAGGAAAAAAATAAAAAATTAATTAAATGTTTTTAAAGATTATCTTTATTATTATTATTATTATTATTATCATTATTAAATTTTTTCCAGTGAGTTGCCAGATTTTTCCGTTTACTGTCTGTCTGTCGGTTGGTTTTATATAATCGCACGAGCGCGATTAAAATTTTTCCCGGATTTTTTGGACACTTTGCCATCTCCTTCTCCTGTTGCTGCAGTTGCTGTTGTTGTTTCTTTCTTCTTCTTCTTCTTCTCCTTTTTCCTTTTTTGTCTCCATCGCGTTTTTCTGACATTTTTTTTTTCCATTTTTCCACTTTTTGATTTTTCCTCGCTCCATAGAATTTCTTCATCATCATTATTTTCTTGAAACTTTTTTTTTTCTCTCTCTTCTTACCCGATCTTAAAATTAATTTTTGGCGAGACACAATAATTTTTTCCCGCTCTTTTTTTTTTTATTTCCTCTTCCGTCCGTTTCCGGTTTTTTCGTTTGAAAAATGTTGGGGGAAAGGGAGGGGGTGTGTGTTTAAAATGAAACGATTCGAAATTTAACGTGGTAATTTGCAAAAAAAAAAAAAAAATTCGTAAGGGAGGAGCAGAAGGAGGAAGGAGGAATCGGTGAGGGGAAAAGGATCCTCAATCAAACATGAATTTTTTCGTTTTTTTTCTCTCCCTTCTCCCGCCCCCGAATCGAAAATAATAATACGTGACTTTTTTTTTCGTTAACAAACTTCGATACAGCTTACTAAACAAATTAAATTTGCATTTAAAATTTGATACCGTTTTTTTTTTTTTTTTTTTTTTGTACCTTTAGTATACGGAATATCAATTGATCCTTTCGGATGCTGAGCTTTTTTTTTTCCTCCGTTTTTAAGGCCGTTTTTTTCTTTTTTTTTTTCTCATTTTCAAGTAGGAGGCCGTTATTCGAATTTTGCTACGTGCGTGCCTACGTGTGCGTGATTGATTGATTGATTTGTTCTTTGTAAAACTTTAGGTAAAAAAAAGTAAAATTTTGCAAAATCAATTTATGAATTGCATTAAAAAAAAAAAAATGGAGGAAAAATTTATTTAAAAATGTAAAAAAATAATTAAAAATTTAGTTTGTAAATGTTGTTGTTGTTGTTGTTGTTGTTGCACAGGGAACGTTTGCGCCGTCGATTTCTCTTTTTCTCTTTCATTCCACGGGAGGGATTTTGAATCTCTCAAAAGTTTGCTGCTGCTCTCAGTTGCGTTTCGATTTTCTTCTTACACGATGGTTTCTTTTTTTTTTCACTTTTTAACTTTTACTTTTTTTTTTTAATTTTTTTTTTGATTTTTTAAATTGTTTTCTGTTATGAATGTGAACGTGTTGGTGAGTGTCGCGTCGGTCGGTGTCTTTTCGTGATTATGAAATGATAAAAAGATCACGAGGCGAAATATAGAGAAGGAGGGAGAAATATAATAATAATAATAATAATAGTTTTAATAAACGCAAAAGTTAGCGCGCGTCGGTTAATTACTCGTTTATTATTGGGCTTCTTTTTTTTTTTTTTTTTTTTTTTTAAATTAGTTGAATTAGCGTGTCGGTCGGAAGAACGAAAAGTTCAACGAATTCTTTGGTAAAAGTTTACTATTGTTATTATCATCATTATTATTATCTTCTATTTTTTTTCTTTTCTTTCCTTCGAGTCTCTTCTTTCGTCTTCGAGTTTGCGACGGTTTAAATATTTTATTTAGATTTTCGTGTTTCGTCTCGTCTCGTCTCTCGTCTTTGCACACGGCTCCGGGAAAACCGGATAAGGAAGTAATGTTTGAAACGTGCGAAAACAATCGTTTTAAAAGAACGATTTCGTTTGTTCTGTTTTCTTATATAAGATGATGATGATTTTTCGTGACAAATGTGCGAATCACTTGACCCGTCTGATAATCGCATACCGTCGTCCAATGATAGTAGCGGAAAGGTAGTTTTTAGAAAATTAGAAAGAGACGGAAATAGTGTCGGGATCGGGAGTCGCGTCGTTTCATCGTCAGAACGAGATCTCGAAAATTGTTTTGACGGATTGCAAATCAACGGGAATTCTTCTTCTTCGTCTTCTTCGATAAGGGAAAAAATCAACGATAACAATGATAAAATTAATGCGTCGTCATACGTCAAACCGACGAATCCTTTCGATACGACAAACGAAAGGATCAAAATGTCCGCGGCGGTGGCGTCGGCGAAAAGGCCGAACACGCTCTGTACCGGATTTTCACCTTTGTCGGTTCCTCCGGTTCGACGGAGACCTGCGAGCTCCTATATATCTTCCGGTATATCTTGCATGACTCCTGTGTCGACGACTCCGTCGAGTTATAAAAATGAAAAATTTTATCAGAGACCCACGAGTTTGTATTCCAGTGCGACTCCGAAAATCGTGACTACCAATCACCAGGGGAATTTTCGAAGCGTGCAAAACACTCCGACGACTCCGCAAAAATATAACGCACCTAGAAAATTATCGCTTTACTCTTCCGGTTTTCAAACGTGGAACCACAATCCCGAGAGTAACAATAGACCGGCAAGTTTTTGCGGTTCCGTGTCGTCGGGTAATTTTTACACGTGGTCATCATCGTCGAGTTCTAAAAATTTCGGTCCCAAGAGACCCAGAAGTTTCGGTCCGGATTCTTTAGGTTCTATTTCGACTTCGAACAATGGTCCCAAATCGTTGCCCTCTTCCATCAGCGATTACATGTTGCTATCATCCAAAAAAAAGACTGATCCCTTTCATCCTCCTACTCCTTCTCCTCTTTCCGCTCAAAGGAGACTCTCGTTACCCTCGGCTCAAGCTCAACTTCGGCCGAAATTCAATTCCGCCATACACGGTTTACCCTTTCGACCGTTCACTTGCGGCGTGTCACCGAACGGAACTCCGATATTTTTAGGATGCACTCATTTGCATCCTTCGCCGAGTCCGGTCAAACCGAGAGCCGTGACACCGACAACGTCACAAGCCATCCAACAACTTCTTCTCCAGTCTCGAAACGGATATCAGAGTCCCGATGATAAAATGTCATTGTTTTTCGAAATTCTCGACAGTCAGGAAAGATTCGTAAAGGTAAAAAAAAAAAGAAAAGTTTTTAAAATTGATTCATTAAATAAACATTCTAGTTTGGCAACTGTTTGTCTGGAGAACGAAAAAAAAAAAAAATGATTTATGACGTGAAAAGTTAAAATTTTTCATTCTGGAAAAAAAAAGGAAAAAAAAAAGGTTTCCGTCAATAAATTTTTCCGACGTGTTTAGTTTTTTTTTTGCTTTTTTTTCTTGGGGGGGATGGGGGAGGGAGGCTTTCACATGATGTATTTATATATACGTACGGCTATTGGCTCTTTTTTTTTCTTCTGCCACTTACCTTTTTCGAAAAGTTCAGTTACGTTCAATTAAAACAAATTATCCGGGATTCGAAAAAAAAAAAAAAGGAAAAATTCATATTGCTCAGGTGTTACACGCGTTCGTGGTTTGTGTGGGTGTGCGTGTGTGCGTGTGCGGCTGGAGATCAAGTCCAGAAAATCCGTGTAAAACATTAAACAAAATTAAATACGACGGTAAACAAAAAATGGGATGCGGGGTAGCGACGACGCCTTTTTTGGTTTTTCTTACTAATTTGAAATAAATTAAAAATTGCTGATGCCGCGGATTTGAACCTTTCTTTCCCATTTTATTATTATCTTTGCAAACCTTTTTTTATTTCGTGAGACTTTCCACGCTTTTCCTTCGGTTAATAGTAATAAACAAAATTGTTTTTCCTCCTCCTCCCCGTCCCCTTTCCCCGCTCCCCTCAAATCATTTTTTATTTTCGATCCTTTCGACGAAATAGCAGAACACAAAAGTTTTTCCCGATTTCTTCCCCGAAGGAATAATAATAATTGTTGTTGTCCAAGTGTTTGTGTTTTTAATGAAAAGAAAATTGTTTTCACGACTGTAAAAAAAAACATGGCGTCGCGAGGGGAAGGGAGAAAGAAGAGGCGGCGGAAAAAAGAAAATTTTTTCAATTTTATTTTTCAACCTAGTCTTACGTAATTTAATTATAAAAACCTTTAATAATATTATTATTATTATATTCTTTTTCTCTCGTCTCTAAGGTTATAATAATAATAATATAAAACCTTTGGGAGTGAGAGGGAGAAAAGAAATATCAATCTTTTTTTTAAAAATAAGACAGCAGAAGACAATAAGAAGGAAAAAGATAAATTTGATGATAATAAAATCAAAAATAATGATGATTTTCAATGAGGAATCGGAAGATGGAAAAGTTTTCTTTTTTCTTTTCCTGAAAATTTTTTTTTTTTTTTTTTGGAATTTGACAGACGATTCCCCCCCCCCCCCGATTACCCGAAATTTTTTATTCAAAAGTTCAAAGTTCGAAAGTTTTTTTTTTTTAACCGCGATTTACGTTATCAATTCTAAAAAAAAGAATGAAAATCTTTTAAATGTCTTTTCTCTTCTTTCTTTTCTTTTTTTGGGGAGAAAGGTAGGGAGGGGGGAGAAGACAAGAGATTTTTAACGTCGAAACAATGTGTGTGTGCGTGCGTGTGCGTGTGCGTACGGTTCGCGTTTGTTGACGAAACGAAAGTAAATTTATATATAAATATAGATAGATAGATTCGACAAACTTTAATTTTATTATCATTATCGTTTCTCTCTCTCTCTCTTTTTCTCTCTTCGTCTTCTGCTTGTGTTTTCTTTAATAATACCGGCGATTGGAAAATTAATAAAAATTTTATACAAATATTGATTTTTGTATGGAGAAAAAAAAAGAAAAATGTAACAAGAAAAGAAAATCCGAAGAAAAAGGAAAATTATTGAGATTGTTTTTCATTATTATTATTATTATCATCGTCATCATTATTTAAAAAACCGGAAAAAGAAGAAAATAATAATAATAATAATAATAAAAACCTCGATAATTTAATTATCGAAAAAGTCTCTGAAATGAATTAATTTGATCGTTCGATCGTGAAATTGGAAAAAAAAAAATTTAATTGTTGGACTTTTCCATTCCTTTTACCCGTGTCATTCATCCATCCTTTCTTCGATTGATTTTTATGATGATGATGAACGATAAAGTTTTTACGTCGTTTCTTTTTTTTGAAGAGAGAGAGAGAGAGTAATTTTTGATCGTTTCCGTTTTTAAACCGGAAATGATTTGACGGCGACGAATGAAAGGTATAGAGTGCATAAGGATGATATTTTAAATTAATAACGTCTTCGGGGGGAAAGTAGTGGTGAGCGTGGGTGTGCTTGTGCGTGTGGTGGTGCTTATCAGTTCATAGAGTTTTTGTACTGATAACAGAAGAAAAATCTTCGATTCGAGAATCGTATCGAAACGTTTATTTCCTTTTTTTTTTTCTACGATTTAGAAATTTTGATTCGATTAAATTTAAATATTCAATTTTTCCATGTTAAAAAAAAATAAATTATTGACAATATCGGTGTCAATAATAATGATAATTATAATTATTATTATTATTATTATCATTATTATTAAAAATGGGAAAAGTAAATTTCGAGTTTATCAATAAAAAAAAAAAAATCGACTTTTTTTTTTTTTAACGTTTATAAATTTTAATAGAAAAGAAAAAAAAAGGGGGAGGGAAAAAAAATTGAGTCAGACATTTTTTTTTATTTAAATATATATATATATTTTATTTTATTTCTCTCTTTCTCCCCTCTCTCTTTTCTCTGATTGAAATATTACTACATTTTTCCATTTTAAATTATTCTCTGAAGCCGTTTGACTGAATGACAATAAAAGTTTCTAATTAAAAATTAAATTCGAAAACGGAAAAGGTTGAAAAATAGTAATGATGATGATGATAATAATAATAATTTGCAAACTGAATGATGTTTTTTTCCCCTCCCTTTTTCCTTCTCTCCCTTTTTCCTTCTCTCCCTTCTCCTTCTCTCACTCTTTCTCTGTCTCACTTTTTTCGACGTTGAAAATGGCAAATACATTTTACCTTTATTTTTTTATTTATTTATTAATCGATTTTATTTCAATTTTAAAAGACAATTATTATTATTATCGCGGATCGAACGGTCGACGACGACGACGACGATGATGATGATGATGATGATGATAATAGTAATAAATAAAAGAAGAGAAAAAACAACAGCGAGAAAAGTTTGCGAATAGATGTTTTGACAAAACGGTAAAAAGAAAAAAAAATTAGTTTAAAACCGTCAACAAACCGGAAACGTTTGCGTTTTACGTCACGTGAGGGCGGAGTGGGCGGTGCAACGTGTGGATTTCCGTTTCCTAACTCGACGAAAAGTTAACCCGTTTAAAACTAATAAAATTTCGTCGTTAATGACGGCGGCGACGACGACGATGATGATCATGATGATGATGATAATTACAATTGAGAATTTTTTTTTTTTTTTGACGTTTTGGCGACATTTTGTGTGTGTGCGACGATTTTGACGGCGCATTTATAAAATCGTATTTGTTGTTTGTTTTGTTTTTTTTTTCGATCTGTCAATTGAATAAAAAAATATTTTTTCTTTTTTTAAAAGGTTCAAAAGATCAAATTATTTTTTTTTTTTTTTGTAATTATGCGCGACTGACAAATTCTATTGGGGTTATTAAAAAGTTTGAGTTTCTAAAGAAATTATTTGAACATTAAAATTATTATTATTATCCAGTTAAAAACTTTTAAATATATATATATAATTTAATCGTAATGAAATGTCCCCTCTTACCGTGGGAGGCTGGAGGTAGGAGGTAGTCGTGGAGGGGTTTTGTGACAATTAATATTTTGGAAATTTATTTCGAAAGGTTAATAAATAAATAAATAAATTTATTTATTTATTTATTTGAAAACATCATAAATTTAAATTTGAAAATTTTCGTTAATGCAAAAACAAACAACAACCAACGATTGTTTTGGGGGGTATTATTATTATTATTTCAAAAATTTTCATTCGAACCTTGTGATATTTATCGTTTTTGTTTTTAAAAAAAACATGGCGTTGTTGTTGTTGTTGTTCTTTAATCAAATTTATGAGTTCCGCCGTTTCTTTGGGTATATCTTATTATATGACCTCTTCATGCTGGAGAAAATGTTTGGATACTGGAAGTTTTGTTGCTGTTGCTGTTGTTGTCGAGTTTTGTTTTAGGTTCCTTTACTCGTTTTTTAAAAGAATTAATTTTTTTTTTACATTAATGACGAATTCGAAACGTTTCTTTTCTTCTTTTTTTTTTCCAGTGACTGGAAATCATTAAAAAACAATCGAGACGAACGCTTTTAAGTCAAATTCCTTCTTTTTTGACCTTTTATTCTTTTTCTTTTTTCCCCTCTCTTTCTCTCTCTTTTTTTTTTTTTTACAACAAGGCATCATCCACCTTCTCCTTTCGCTCTTTTATTATTATTATTATTATTATTATTATTATTATTATTATTATTATTTTTATTATTATTATTACCTTTTTTTATTCTTTTTTTTTTTTTACTTCGGATTCTCTCGGAAGGAGGGACGAAGGAGAAACAAACACTTTTTGGAATTTTGTTTTCTCTCTCTCTCTTTGCCTCCGTCTTCTTCACCGGCATCTCAAAGATTTATGATTTTGACATTTTAAAAAATAAATTTCAAGTGGGGGAGAGGGAGAGGGGGAGGGGATAGGGGAAGATCAGGAGGAAAATCTTGACTCGTAAACTTTTTTTTCTTTTCTTTTTTTTTTCTTCTTCTTCCAGATAAAAATAAATAATTTTATTATTATTATTTTTTTTTTAAAAGGGGGATAAGGAGGAGAGGGGGTGGGGTGGGAGTGGAAGGGGGGAAGCATTGGAAATTTAATAAAAATTAAAAAAAAAAAAAAAAAAAAATTATCGGAAGAGAAGTTCGTTTGTGTGTTTTTTATTTATTTATGCTAAAAATTTCACGTGAAAAGGCGTGGGGGAACGGGAGGCGGGGGTGGTCACTGACACAACAAAAATTTAAAAAAAAAAAAATTATTTATTTATTTATTCGCTTTTATCATTTTTCCTCCTCCCCCTTCCCCCCCCCCAAAAAAAAATTTGAATTTATTATTGAAATGTTAAACAAGTGTAGTAGTTATGTTGTAGGTATGTTTGCGCGGGTGTGGAATTTTTGTTTAAAGATTAAAAAGTAAAATATGATCGTAAATCACGAGTTTTTTTTTTTTCATCCCTTATTATTTTTTATGCGTGCGTGTGCGTGTGCGTGTGTGTGTGTGCACCGAGTTTATATAAATAAAAATAAAAACAAATGCAAATTGGTTTTGAAAAAAAAAAATAAAAATTTTTTTTTTTTAACCAAATTTTATTTGTTATGTATATAATTCTCGAATTAAAATGAAATAAATAGGAAAAATCGAGAGAGACAGAAAAAAAGAGAGAGAAAGAGAGAATAGGTAATAGTAATGGAATATAAAATGGGGCAAATGAAATTTACATCATCAACCTTGTGCGTCCGATTCTTTTCCTCATGAGAAATCAAATTCTCTGATTATAATCCCGTGTCATTATTCAAAACGAAATATCGAACCGTGTGAAATAATACTTTACATAAAAAAAAAAAATATCTGTGTGTCGGTTTGGGTAGATAGAGTTGCCCGTGTGCCGTGTTTGTTGTTGTTGTTGTTGTTGCCGGCGTTTGTTTATTTTTTTTTAATTGAAAATTTATTATGACTCTCGATGGTTTTTTCTTTTTTTTTCTCTCTCGATTTTCCAAATGTGGAAAAAGATTTTTTAAATTTTATTTTTCGCGTCCCCGGAAAAATCTTGGGTAAATGGAAAGTACCACCATCACCACCGCCGCCACTACCACCACTGACACCACCGCCATTACTTCCCATTATTACATTCCACGAGTTTAACGTTACTTTTACACCCCCTTCCCTGTTGCAAAAAAAAGAGACAATTTTTTTTTTAAAAATCTAAACTAGACGAGATTTTTATCAAGTTGTTTGAGAGAGAGAGAGAGAGAGAGTTGCTGCGATGATGACGATAATGATGATAAAAACGATAATTTTAAATAATTTAGTGAAGGGAGGACATCGCGGGTCCGAACCTTTTTCCTCGCACGAATTGATGAAAATCAGAGTAAAAGGGTTGGGGTTGTGGGGAGGGGGAAGAAGGATAAGGTAAGAGTGAAAAGGAAAAAGAATTTGAAAAGAAGGAGACATTAGAAGGTGGATGGTGAAAAGAGAAAGAGAGAGAGTGATAAAATATATAATTTAATATTAAAGCATTCAATTTCCCGAGTGTGTCGAAGAAGTTATTTTAATCGAATACATTAAATATACATAAATAGGTTGGTAGGTAATAGTAAGGAGATTGAAAATCAGAAAGAAAGAAAGGATACAACAAATATTTATATAAATATAAAAATTTTATAAAATACGTATAAAAGGAAATAACTTTTTTTTTTCGTCCGACATTTTCTTTTTTTTTTCAATATATATTTCTCGTTTAAAAAAAAATATGTGTGTGGTGGGGAAGAAGGGGAAATGTTTAAGATTTTCCTAAAGAACATGAGACGATTTTTTTTTATATGAATAATATTTTTTACGCGCGAAATTCTGATGAGATCGGACATTTAAAATTGTTTTTTACGACGTGACGTAAAAAATTTTTTATAATGGCAACAAGACGATTTGAATCTCGGTTGAAAATTATTCTATGACTTTCATGTCGTTAAGTCATACTCGATGATAAAAATTTTAATAATAAATTTTTTCGTTTTTTTTTTTTTTTTTGTGTTGGTAACGCGTAAAACACGAAAAAGAAAAATTTGATGCGAACGTTCGGAATATAAATAATTAAAAGGAAAAAGAACGTTCCATCGAACGATTGTGGAAAACTTCCTGGAAAATTTACCACCACCACTACCACTATTACTCCTACCACTACAAACTTAAAACTCTGTGCTTCCTTGCTCGATGTTTCCGTTTCCGTTATAAATCACGACGAGAGGGAAATAAAATTAAATTTTCCTTTTTTTTTTTTTTTTTCTTAAAGTTTTTTTTTCTTTTTCGAACGTCACTCGAACGTCATCCACCCGTTCGCATGTTTTTTTTTTTTTTGTTGTAATTTATTCATTATCACATCGTTTTATTAAAACGTTTTCACTAAGAGAGAGAGAGAGAGAGAAAAAAAAAAATAGTCGAACGACGTCAAGTCACGAAATTTAAACTCGTAAATTTTTATCAATCGGTTTTTGATTGTAAATCCAACGTTTTAGATTTTTCTTTCCTTTTTTTTTTCCTTTTTTTCATTTTCGAACGCTGCGTAATGTATGCGACCGAACGTAATAATAATAAATTTACACACACGTGGACACGTGGACACGCAATATATATAGACACATCGAAATTAAAAGGGAAGGTTATGAATGGATGAGATAAATTTTTGACCGAGGACGTTATCGAATTTGAGATCGTAATCGAAAAAGGTTTTTTTTTTTTTTAAAATGGTGTTTTCGCACACTCACGCACTTCCCCCCAACGAACGCACGCACGTAAACGCGAACGGATCTGTAACTGAATTTTTATAAATTAATCAAATATTTGTACGATACGCTATTACAAAATGGTGGTTTATTATTAAGTGGGTTGGGGGATGTTTTTTTCGCGAAAATTTTTACGTGCGCGAGGGTAAATAAAAAAAGCGCGGAAAAGTCGTGGAAAGAGAAAGTGTGAAATTTTTCATTTTTTTTTTTTTTTCGTTTCGTGTCGTTCGTTTTGTGAACCCGTCAAAATCGAGGAAAATCAAATTCGAGTCTCGAACAACCGTAAAATTTTATTTTTTTTTATGGCGGTTCCTTTTTTTTTTTACGGTTTTAAATGAGTTAAATAAAGTCCAATTTTTAAACCGACACTATAAATAAAAAATTCTTTAGTTTTCAATTTCCCTTCTTTTTTTTTTTCTTCTCACTTCCGGTCAATCGATTTTTGAGAACTATATTATTCGAGAAATTCATCGAAGTTACGGGGGCGAATGAAATAAAGAAAAAAAAATTTTTTTTTTTCAATGTCAAAAGTTAAAATTTCGAAAGAAAAATACATACATAAAGTAAATGATAATAATAATAATAATAATAATAATGATAATGATAAATGGATAAAAAACCGGAAATAAAAACTTTTTTTTTTTTTCTTTTTTTTTTGTGTGCGTGCGTAAGTTTGAGGTGAAAGGTTATGAGGAATTATTTTTTATTTGTTGAATTTATTCCGCGTTATTGGATATTTGATATATGAGAAAGTTAAAAAAGGAAAGTAAAGGGAAAAAAAGGAAATTTGATTCGTATTGAAAAATTCAAATTTTTACGATTTAAAAAAAAAAAAAATTTTCCTTCTTCTCTTTCTTTCTTTATTATTATTATTATTTATCTTTTAATGAAATTTTCAAGAAAAAAAATAGAGAGAGTGAGTAGCAAAAAAAAATATACAAAACGAAAAACAATAATAATAATGATAATACTAAAAAAATTTTCTTTTATTCTTTTGACAGAGATTTTTTTTTATTATTATTAAAATAAAATAAACATAATTTTATTACCATGGGAAAGCGTAAATCGAATTCAACAGCAACAAACAACCGAAATTTGATTAAAACCCGTTAAGGGGTAGTAGAACCGACGATGATGATGATAATAATAATAATAATAATAATAATGACGATAACAATAATAAAAATATAAATATGAAAACAAAAAAAATGAAAATTTATTTGACTCTTGAGTATAAAAAAAAAAAAAAATTATTTTTTTGCAAGTTTTTATTTTTTTATTTATTATTATTATCATCATTATTATTATTGCATTTCGGCGCTTTTTCCCTCCCCTCTCCCACCCGGATTTCATGGAGTTGATAAATATTATTTAACATTCAAAGCTTTCAAACTTTTTTTTTATTTAAAAAAAAAAATAATAATAATTCAACAAGTTGCTTTTTGTTTTTCGAATTTCAGTATCGTATCCAGGTTTTTTTTATTCTATACGTAGATCGAAAAATGTGGGGGGGCATTGAAACGAACGTGGAAAAACAAAAAGAAAAAAAAAATTTCAATTTTCTAAGAAAAACGAAAAGGCGGAGCAGGGGAGGGGAGAGAGAAGAAAGAAAGACCACGGAATTTCTTGCTTTTTGGGAGGAGGGAAGAGGAGAGGAGAAGGGAAATATCCTATTGAAAAATTTGATTTTTTTCCCCATTTTTTTTTTTTTCTTTTTTGAAAACCTTATTTTTTCTTTATTATTATTATTATTATTATTATTAATTTCACGTCAAAAATTTTTCATTTTGAAATTTTTTCTTTTCTTTCTCTCGGATATTTTCCGAGTTTTTCCGTCCATTTTTGTTATTTTTATTTTTCTCAACCTTTGTATAAAACTCCCGAACTCCGATACATCAATTTTTTTTTCTCCATTTCGTAGGATATCTTATATAAAAAAAATTAGTTACAATTTTTATTTTTAACCCCTTTGCCCCCCCACCCGCTCGCCTCCTTCTCTTCGAAAAAAAAGACGAAGTTCCAGTTTTCTTCTTGTTACGAGGATTGAAAATCTTAGGATCATTTTCCTTTTTTCCTTTTTTTTTTATGGAATGTTTCGTTGTGTCCAGTTTAAACATTAAAAAATTGATTGTTTTTTTCTTTTTATTGTTTATTGTTTAATTTATTTTCCTATCAAAACTAATTGACGTCATAAAAGAAAAAAGAAAAGAAAAGAAAGAAGAAAAGATGAAAATCGTTTACGGTTTATGGATATTTTGTTGTGTAAAAATCCAAAATCGAATCGTTTATTTATATATTTTTTTTTTTTTACGTGAATCTCGATTTTGTCGTGTCTATAGAAAAAAGATTAAAAAATGCGAAAGTTTTTTTTTTTATTATTTTGATTTACGTTTTTTAATAAAAAAAAAGAAAAAATTAATACAGAATTTTTTTTTTCGGTCGACGTTTTCTTGTTAATTTATTGCCGCTTCGTGCGGTGTCGGATTATTAAGTTTCAGTTTCAGGTTGTGTTTCTCTCTCTCTCTCTTTCTCTCCCTACCTCCCTCTCTTTCTCTCTCTTCCTTATCTATCTATCTAACCTTTCGTCGAAATTGATATTAAGCATAAAGTAAAAATGGCTGATTTTTCCCCCGCGTCGACTTGTTGCTGTTATTTTCTCTATGAAAATTATTATTATTTTTTTTTTGTTTTCTGTTTCAGGTGAGATATTATTATTTTGTTTTCGCACGAAGGGGGTAAAAAATAATCAGGGGAGAGAAGAGGGGTTGCGAATGATGATATTCGAACTCAAAGGTAAGAATGTTCTCGAATAACCGACACGAATAATAAATTCGATTGAGAGAAAATTAAAAAGGAAAAAAAGGAAAAAAGGTAAAAAAAAATTTTAGTTTCGTCGTTTAATTTAATTTAATTTAATTTTGTTTTTCTTTTTTTCTTTTCTCCTTTATTCGTGTTTTTCAATTGTTTGTATGTCTGTTTGTTAAAAAAAAATAGTTTTTAAAATGATGGGAAAAGTGTTTGGAAAAAGTGAGGTAAAGTATTAACGGAAAAAAAAGTTTTCGATCGGAAAATCGTTAAACGTTTTGGATAGGTTTCGAAAGACAAACCGGAAATGCTTTGGTTTTTCCGGTTTTCTTTTCTTTCCGCGACGATTTGCGTTGTGATAAATATGTATTGTCGTTGTTAATCTTTGAAAGAAAAAAAAATGTCAGAGTTTAATTAATGATTTTTACGTGTGCGAAAATGGTTGTTCTTTCATCGATTTCGGCCCCCCTTTTTTTGTTTGTCACCGCCCCCACCCCCACCCCACTTGCTTCATTGAAATTTATTATTGTTTTGTAAAACGTTTTTTTGAATGTTTAAAAAAAAAATTAATTTAAATGACAATCGATAGGTGAAAAAAAAAAGTAGGAAAATTTAAATAAATAAATAAATTTTTCATCGGTGTCATTTTTTTTTTCGTTTGTTTGTTTGTTGAGTTTGTTGTTGTTGTTATTGTTACGCGTCTTGCATAACTTTTTTATTTTCGAGTAATTTTAAAAAGTGTAAAATAATTTGGATTTTTAACACTCGTGTCTTTTTAATTTATTTCGTGTGGGGAGAGGCAAATTTTTTGTCGTGAGAGTTAATATCCGGTTTTTTTTTTCTTTTTCCTTTTCCGCTTTTCCAACCTGCGTTTTATTTTTATTTTCTTATTCTTATTCTTTCCTTTTTTTCGACGTTCACCTTAAACTTTTTTTTTTTTATTTTATGTACGCATACATAAATTTATTTTTTGTTCTGATGACAATAAAGAAGAAAAATATTCTTTCGAATGTAAAATTTACGATTGGAATTTTCTTATTCGTTTTTCTTTCTTTTCTTTTATTATAAAAATAAGAAAAGAAAAGAAGAAATTCGGCGGGTGGTGATTTTTTTTTTTGGGGGGGGGGAAGACGGTTTGGACGGAAAACGAATTTTCTATATTTTATTATTAGTCTTCAGTCTTTTCGACCCCCTTCCCACTCCCCCCACTTCCTTTTCGTCGGTTATGAATGAACTAACATAAAAATAAAAATGAAAAATGTCGGATTTACAAAAAAAAAAAAAATTTTTTTTTTTTATACAAACGTTCAAAAATAACCAATTAAAATTTACATGTAATTTAAATGAAGTCGGTTAACCGTCGGTAAACTCTTGTCTGCTCCCCACCACTTTCTCCCCTCCCCTCCAACTCTCTCAACGGAAAAAAGGTTATTAAAGTTTTTTTTGTTATAATAAATAAACGAAATTATTTGTTTACATGTATGTATGCATTTAAAAAAAAAAAAAAATTACATAATCTCATTTAGTGTCGAATGTTTACCCTTATTCAAATTTTAAATTCTATTTTCCTATTTTATTATGTTTTTCTTGTTTATTATTATCGTTTATAAGGTTTGTCTCCGAGCGGCCATATTTGGAAAATTTTAATAATTGTTTTTTTTTTTTTATAATTAACGTTTTTCGACGATTTGTAGATTGTCAGAGGAATCGAAAAAAAATTTTTTTTGTTTCTTTTTTAGGGGAGGCGAGGGGGGTATGGGGGGTAAGTTTGAGATGAAAAAAATAATAATAATAATTGGGCACGGAAAGATACGAATGTTCTTCTTCTTATTTGAGAAAACGACGGTAAACTGAAAAATTATACGAAATGAGTTGTTGATAATTTTCACGCTTTGAAATTCCACCCTTAGCCGCGGTTGGAAAAAGAAGGAAGGAAAGAAAGAAAGAAGGGAGAGAGAGAGGGAAGGAAAACGTAAAAGGGTGAGAGGAAGGGGGGAAGCACGATTTCCATTAATGGAAAAAAAGGAAGGAAAAAAAAAAAAAAAGCTTTTTTCTCTTAAACTAAACTTCCAGTGCGTTTCGGTCGGGGTTGACGTTTGGAACGGTTTTCAGGTAAATTTTTCGTGTAATTCGGGGGGTTTTTTTATACGCTCGAATTAAAAACAAAAAATCAACTTTTCGGTTTTTTTCTGTTTCCGGTTTTGTTTTTAAAAAAATTTGCGTGTAAATTTTCCTTTTCTCCTTTTTTTTTTTTCTATCTTGTGATGATTACGTTTTTTTTTTTTTCGGTTGGTTTTTTCGCGTGTGTGTGTGTAAAACTAAACACGGAGGCTGCGTGGAAAATTCATTCAGGAAATTTATTTTTCACAAGATGGCGAACCGTCGGAAAATTATTATTATTATTATTATTATTATTTATTTACTACGTCGTCGTCTCTTAACATTTTTGTTTTGCTTTTAAATTCTTTTTCTTCTGCTTGTTTTTCGCAAAATTAGGATTGATTATTTAACGTGTCGTTAGTGTTTAAACAAAAAAATTTTCCCTCGTATTTCGTTGATTTTCTTTTTTCTTTTCCGGTTCCATATGTTTCTTCGACTATCGATCGATCAGTGGTAAAATGAAGAAGAAATTAAATCGTATCGTGCGTAAATGTGTGTGTGTGTGTGCGTGTATGTGTCGAACCGTTTGTTTCTATCCTTTTTTTATATATATTTTTCTACGGGTAAGCGTAGAATTTTTGTTTTTGTTTTAAAAACAAAATAAATTTTACACGCGCGCACACGCACACGCATACACGAGTAAAACAATAAACGTGAAATACGAAGGGGGATGAAAATGAAAATGAGACGGAAGAAAAAAAAAAGGGGGTGTGTTTTTTACAGTTGTTTTGATATGGTCGAAGGAATATACACGCTCTCGTGAGGGGGGAGGGGTTCGTATGGTATAATTACGACCGTTAATTACTCCGGATGAAACAAAAGTAAAAAGTTTGATGGTAAAGATTAATAAGAGGGGTGAAAAAGGAGTAAAAAAAAAAAAAATCAGGGTCGGATCAAGCAAAGTCGTTTCGATTAAGAGGGAAAAAAAATTATTATTTCTACTTTTTTTTTTTTTTTTTTTTTTTTTTTAAATAAGGAGCTACTGCTGTAATTATTTTTGTGACGTCATCATTTACAACACAAATTGAGTTAGTCGCTTACAGAATTTTACATAAACATGGTGGAGTAAAGGAAAAACAAGGAAAATTCCTGTTGTTTTTGCGTTTAAATTATAAAAAAAATATCAAAACCAATCATCAAAGTTTTTTTTTCTCTCTTTCTTTCTCTCTCTCTCTCTTTTAATAACCGTTATTAATTTTTATACTTCGGCTTAACTTTTTTTTTTTTTTTAAATAAAAAGTAAAAAAAGAAAAAGAAAATGACCATTTTTTATCGGGGGGGGGTAATCAGAAAAAGTTGTTAGTTGGTTGTTTAACACGAGCACACGTGCATGCGTGCGTGCGTGAATGCGTTCGTCCGAACGTAAATAAATTAAAAAAAGTTCCAGGTCGATCGTGTGGGATTAAATTTCGAGAGGAGGGGGTAAGAGAGGGGAGGGGAGAGTGATATATATAAATATCGTATCTTTTAATATTTTATAACTTGGAAAATAATTTTGAAAAGAAGAAAATTTTACAAATCGTGAAGGGAAAAAAAAAAAAAAAAAAAAAAAAAAACCTTTTAAAAAAATAAGAAATAATAAAACGTTCGCTTGAGTGGACTGGAGAAAGAGAGAGAGAGAGAGAGAAAACATGACGGGAAAACATGTTTTCTTTTTTTTTTATTAGGAAGGTTTTTCCCCGTCTGTGTTTTTTGTGGCGTGTCTGTGTGTATGTTTGGGTTTAGTTTTCTTAACGGTTCAATCGAAAGTATCGAAAATGTTTTTTTATGTAAATAAAATGTAATGACGAAAACTTTAATAAAAAAATTTTTTTATCGTAAAAGGAAACAAAGGAACGTTCGAGAAGTTTGACTATTCAAAAAAACAATTTTCAATTCGCGAAATGACGTCGTCGTTTAATTTTACGCCCCCTCTCCACCCCGCAACTTTATTTCTCAGTCAGTAAAGAAATGAAAAGAAAAACAAGAGAGAGGGAGAGAGAGAAAGAAAGAGAGGTCGATTTTATTAAATTTTCTTTAAAATAATCAGACGACCATTCATTCGGTCACGAAGTACGACATGTAAAATTACAAAACAGCCATAAATTCCAGGTCCAGGAAAAGGAAAATTTAAAGATTCATTCAAAGGAAAAAAAAAAAAAATTGTTTAACATAATTGAGAAACATGTTTTTTTTTTTCATTTATTTTCTTTACCTTTTTTCCCCCATTTTCAAGTTTTGTAGCTTCGAAATACCGTATCGAAGCCAAAGGAAAAAAGGAAAGAAAAAAAAAATTCGTCAATGGAAATTAATTTGATCGAGTTTGATTACATTAAAGTACGAATTTATTTCGTTTTTTCTATTTATATATAAATAAATGTGAATTTCTGTGTCGTTTCGAAACGATTAAAAGTAATCTCGATTGATCGATTGATCGATCGATTAATCGATTAAATATCGATTTAAATTCCAATCAAATCATTCACATAATTATAAAATGTTTTGTTTGCCTTTAGGACGAGAATATAAAGTTTGTTTTAATTTTTTTTTTTATAATTTTTTCGTAGTTCTTCGACCTCGTTAAATAACCGAAAAATTTCCGTGTTTTTGTTTAAAAAAAAAAAAGAGAAAATGTGCAAGTTTTTAAAAATGAGAAAAGTGAGAGAGAGAGAGAGAGAGAAAAGATTTGTAAACATGGAGTTATAAATAAAATTAATTGATGGCATAAATTAATATTTAATTAGTTTAATCTTTAAACACTCCATGTTTATTATCAACGGTTAAACGATTTTAAATGTGGGAAAACGTTAAAAAAAAAAAAAAAATTTTTTCCGCTCATTCCGGTGTGTTTTTCTCGTTTATTATTATTATTATTATCATCATCATCATCATTATCATCAACAACAACATTTTTTTTTTAAGTTAATCGAAATGAATTTTTTTTTCATTTAAAAATTGTACAAAAAAAAAAATTATCGAGTTTCAGAGTAATAAAAAAAAAACAATTTTTTTCATCCCTTAACTTTTAGTTAAAGAAACTCTCTCTCTCTCTCTCGAATTGCCGGGAAACTGTTTTTTTTTCTTTCCGGTAGGAAATAACTTTAAGAGTAAAACTTAAAAGCTTAAAAAAAAAAAAAAAAATAGAAAACTCTTAAGACTAAAAATGTTGAAATCAACCCTTCACGTTTAACACCCCGAAACGTTTCACTTTCACTTAAGAATGCCATTAGCACTGAAATATGCGAATTTGGAGCTTTTATCAATTTAAACGGATCACGGGGACTGAAAGGAATGGAAAATGGAAAAAAAAAGGGAAAAAGGTTTTCTTTTTTTTTTTCCTTTTCGGACGAGTCCGAAAAAAAAACGTTTCGATTCGTTTCCGGTAAAATTAAAATTAAAATTAATTTTAAAAAAACATGGATAAATTACATCATGATCAAGTTGGCAACGTTGCATGTTACGATTTTGTTCACGTTTCCGGTTTCGAATCGGAAAAGGTTTTCCGAACAATGGCCGACTCTCGGAAATAACGTAATACTTTAGTTAAATTGTCGACTGTAGTTTGTAGTTTTTTTTTTTTTTTATGTATTTTTTTTTGCAATTTGAATCGAAACGTTAAATTTTTTTTTTTTTATACTTCCCGTCTGTCTTTTTTTCTCTCTTTCTCTCTCTTTGTTTCTCTCTCTCTCTCTCTCTCTCTCTCTCTTCGGTCGTTTAATAAATAAAAAAAAAAAATTAGATTTTTTTTGCTTTGCAACAATTCACACAATTGAAAAAAATTATTTCATTATTTTAATTTTGCGGTTGACATTTAGTTAAATTGGTGACAAAACTAATAATAATAATAATAATGAAAACGTTTGTTTTTATTATTATTATTATTATTATTATTATTATTATTATTATTATTATTATTACATTAATGAACAGTAACGCCTTCTCCCTTTGCGTTAAAAAAAAAAAATTGGAAAATCTATGTCGGTGAAAATAAAAAGGAAATAAACAAGATTTATTATGCTTTCCACGTGTTAACGTCCAAATCGTTTCTCTCTCTCTCTCTCTCTCTCTCTGTAAGCGTTGGAATTTAATAGGTTTTTTTTTTTTTGTTAATTTCGCCGCGGACAAAATTAACGTTTTAAATCGATAGCATTTTTATTCTATTTGATTTTTTTTTTTTTTTTTTTTTTTTTACGACGAGGACGTTTACACGTCAAAATAAATTCATGAGAGAAAGAGAAAGAGACAGAAAGAGAGAGAAATGGAAGAAAAAAGAAAGAAGCGTTTAAAAATGCAAAAAAAAATTTTTTTTAATTTACGCCGCGTACCGTTTATACCTTTTGTAATTTTTCACGCAAAAGATTGAGAAAGAAAAACATAAAAAAAATTTGCAAACAAATTTTGCTGTTGTAAAAATGATAATGATGATAATAATGACGACGATGACGATGTGTTTAACATCTTTAAAGCAGACGATAAAATTCGTTAATGAAAACTCATAATTGCGAGTTAAAAATTGTAAGTGCAAACACAAAAAAAAAAAAAAAGAAGAAAAATTTTGATTCGATTTGTCTGTGTGTGTATGTGTGTGTGCGTGAATGTGTTTGTTCGTTCGTTTGTTTGTTTGTTTGTTGCGTGTGAATTAAACGTGCACGAAATAAATTAAAGGTAAAATAAAAAGGAAATAATAGTTCAGGTTTAGTCGATTTTGTTTGTGTTGTTGTTTCAATTTGAAATTTTTTTCCGTTTTTTTTTTTCGATGGGATTTTGAGTTTTATTATTTTTAAATTTTCGTGTTCGAGTTTTTAAACGGGGGGGGGCGTGGGGGGAGGGGAAACATTTCGTTACATCTTCTTTCTTTTTTCTTTGAGTATTGTCGTTTTATTATTTGTTTTTTTTTCTCGTTTGTATTTAAAAAGTCGATTTCGATATTCGCTTTTTTTTCTTTTTTTTTTTCTGTTTCTCTCTTTCTTTCTTTCTCTTTTTGTCTCTCTCTTTTTCTCTCTCGCATTTCTTTATTCGTTTAATGGACGATGCTGGAAAAAAAAGAGAGAGAGGAAGTTGTTTAAAATTTATTTTTATTTTTTATTACTTCGCGTTGTCTTTAATTACTCCCTGTGTGTATGTCTCTCTCTCTCACTCTCTCTCTCTCTCTCTCTTTCTCTCTCTCTCTTTCTATCACTCGTATTTTGTTTGTCTGTCGTATTTTTCATTATTAATATGATTGAATGGAAAGTAAATTAATAATTTTATTAATTAATAATTATTTTCTTCTGTTGGAGATTTTATAAGGGGAGAGAGAGAGAGAGAGGCGGTAGTGGTAGGGAAGGGGGGCGAATTTGTTTTTCGAAAATGTTTTGAATCTTTAATAATTTTATGTAGAAGAACGTTTCGAACGTGATGTTTTTTTTTTTTTTTTTTTTTTGAAAAAATAAAGTAAAAAATTACTCGATAAGAGAACTTGTAAATCAAACGGTTACTTTTCAAAGCAGAAGAAAAAGAAGAAGAAGGAAGAGGAGGAGTAGGAGGGGGGGAAAAATTCGTCATTTAAAATTAATTTATCTATTGTATACAATAAGAAAAAAAATCACAAACGCCATCAGTGGGAGCCGTAGAACTTGGCCTGGGCGGAACAGCCGTCAAGGCTTCCGCCAAAGGCCTTTTTCCTTTTTCGGTAATAATAATAATAATAGTAATAATAATAGACATCAAGTGACGCGATCCTTAGAAGATGCTAGATTTATACAAATTAATTTTCGTCTAATCGCTGAAATATACAGTTTCGAATTGGTGAGTTTTTCTTTTTTTTTTTTTTTTTTGTACGGGGGCGTCGGATTTTTCGCAATGTAAAACATTCATTATATAATTACACGTCATTTTTTCCAATTATTCATTTATTAATTTGTTGTTTTTTCTTTTTTTTAAAAATAGGATCTTCAGTCAGAGATAGAAAGTCACCGAGATGTGTTCAGTTCGCTCAACGGTGCGGGAAAAAAATTACTCGGATCTCTCGCGTCCCAAGATGATGCCGTCATGTTGCAAAGGAGGCTGGACGAAATGAATCAAAGATGGCATCATTTGAAAGACAAAAGCATGGCAATAAGGTAAAAATTAAAATCCTTATTATTATTATTATTTTAATTTTTTATTTGCTTTAATATTAGCTGAAGAAAGGGGGAAAAATGAACGCCTTTATTTTAATACTCGAATAAGAAAGAGATTTAATAAAAATAAATAATAAAAATTTTGCGGTTAGAAAAAAGAACGAGGAAAGGGTTTATTATTATTATTATTATTTTTCAAGCATAATGTTTTAATCCAGGTTAATCCGTTTAATTCCCCACTTTTAAGTTTCTATTTAAAGTATTTAATCTGTTGTTGTTATTATTATTATTACGAAAAAAAGGGGGGAAGAGGGAAAAAAACAAACAAAAAAAATTAATTAATCAAAAACCTCTCTCCCTTTTTTTTTTGTTTAAATGGTACGAACGCGTAATCCATGTAAATAATAATAATAATAGTGTCAATTTAAATATTGATAAAATTCCGACATTTTTCTCTCTCTCTCTCACTACATTTAACAACAACGTGCGACAAAATTCCCTGTCGTCGTCGTCGTCTCCATCTCCATTTTTTTTTTTTTTTTTTGGTTAAAGTTAAAATAAGATGTTACACGAAGATGCTTTTTGTTTTTTTAAAACATTTGAGAATTTTCAAAAAAAATTGTATATGCGTACATATAAAAAAAAAACGGAAACGGAAATGGCGGCGGCGACGGTGACGACGAAAAAAATTATTACGCTTTCGATAATTTTACAAGACGAAATTTTTTTATTTATTTTTTTTTGTTTGGCGGTTTGGCGGTTTTCTTTAAGGTTTGTGAGTGATGATGTCATCATCATCATCATCATCGCCACGTCTAACAATCGGAGTTTTTGGCGGTTTCCGTAAAAAAAAAAAACATCAAAAATCAATTTTTCAATTGTTTTTCTTTTTTTTTATGTGTCTTTTTTAAAAAAAAAGAAAGATTCGTTTGAAAAATGGCGGAACGGGAGGATGAGGGGGAAACAACGAGACGTACCTAAATCAAAATTGACAGATAATTTTAGAGTAGGAAGCAAAAAAAAAAAAAAAAAATTTTTTTTTTTTTTGTTTTGATATTATTTGGCTTCGATTTCGTACGTGGAAAAAAAAGAAAAAAAAAAAAAGAAGAAAAATGTCAATATCAGTTTCAAGTTTTCCGCTTCAAATTTTCATTTGTTTTATTACATTTTTATATACATATATATTATTTATATGAGTTTTTATATTAACGGACGGTAAAAAGTTTTGCCGTGATTAAAAAATTTGAAAGGAGGAAAAGAGAGAGTGAAAGAGAGAGAGAATGAAAAAAGTTTAAATTTGATTTCATTTTAACGTTTTTTTCTTCTTTTCTTTTACAGAAATAGACTCGAAAGCAATACGGAACATTGGAACGCTTTACTGTTGTCTTTGCGCGAACTCATCGAATGGGTTATCAGAAAGGATACCGAGTTGACGGGTTTGGGACCCATCGGTGGGGATTTAGCATCTTTGCACAAGCAACAAGACGATCATCGAGCTTTTCGAAGGCAACTGGAAGAAAAACGTCCCGTTGTAGAAAGTAATTTGCTGAGTGGGAGACAGTACATAGCAAACGAACCCGCGCTTTCCGACACGAGCGACAGCGAAGGTAATTTTTTTTTTTTTTTTTTTCGTTTTGTTTTTTAAATTTCCGTTTCTTGTAAATTGTAAAATGGCGATTGCACGTCTCTCCCGTGATTGAGGTTAAATTATTTTATTTTAGCCGGACGAGAACTCGATGGAGATTCCAGAGGGTACAGATCGGCGGAAGAACAAGCAAGAGAATTGACCCGGTGCATAAGACGAGAAGTTAACAAATTGTCTGAAAAATGGAACGCTTTGATCGATCGTTCTGATCAATGGCAGAGAAAATTGGACGACAGTCACGGAGTAAGTAACAAAAAAAAAAAAAATCGGGTTTTTTTGGAAAATTTGGGAGGGGAAATATTATGCCTTATGAGGATAAGAAATAGAATCCAAAAAAATTATTATCATTATTAATACGAACCCGTTAATTGTTTTTTTGTTTGTGCAGAAAATGCGAATTCTCGTTAAGGGAATCGAAGATGTTTCAACTCGTATATCAGCATTGGAATCATCCAAAGCCCAATGGATAATACCTTCGGAAGCATCTCAAGCTCCCGAACTATTGGCATCTCTTCGACAATACGGTGAAAATTTAACACCTCTGGCACGGATCGTCGACGATCTCAATGATCAATCAGCATTGCTGTCGGCTAGCAACGTTTTAGTCGCACATTCGACAAGAACCAGGCTTGATGATATTAATATGAGGTTGGTATGACAAAAAAAAATTTCTCTGTGACGCCTGAAAAAGTTTTCATTTCTAACTAAATAAATTGTTAATCAGATGGAAGCTTCTTCAGTTGGCAGTAGATGAAAGGTATAAATTACTATCGGAATTTGGAAGAGATGGAGGCTTGGGTTTATTATCTGCTTCGGTGGAATCACCTTGGGAACGTGCCACCACGGCTACCAAAGTGCCTTATTATATCAAGTAATTAATACCGATTTCCGGTTGTTTTGCGTTTTTTTTTTTTTTGCAATTTAAATTTTAAAAACTAATCTTTTCTTTCTCTCTCTCTCTCTCTTCCTATGCAGTCACGAACAGGAAACGACGCATTGGGACCATCCGAAAATGCTTGAATTGATGACTTCCTTGTCTGAATTAAACGAAATAAGATTTTCGGCCTACAGGACAGCAATGAAACTTAGAGCCGTGCAAAAAAGATTATGTCGTGAGTTTTTTTTTTTTTTCTTTTTTTTTTTTTACGGGATTTAAAAAATTTTGGAATTAAATCAATGTAAGTTTTTTTTTTTTTGTTGTCAATCTTCTTCAGTGGACATGATTCCTTTATCGGCTGCTTTAGAAGCTTTCGACAACCACGGTTTACGGGCTCAAAATGATAAATTACTCGACGTTCCTGACATGGTGACCGTTTTACGTTCCATGTATGAAAAATCAAACGATAAAAGTGAAAAATTAAATTTACCTTTGGTTCTTGATCTCGTTATTAATTGGCTTTTGAATGTTTACGATAGTCAAAGGACTGGACAAATTCGTGTTTTATCATTTAAAGTTGGAATCGTTCTTCTTTCCAAAGGTCATCTAGAAGAAAAATACAGATGTGAGGTTTTTTTTCTTTTTTTTTTTTTTTTTTAATCACATCGCGTGAAACAATAAAAATTAATTTTCTATTTCCTCCGTTCAGATTTATTCAGGTTGATTGCTGATCCGTCGAGAATGGCCGATCAACGAAAATTAGGATTGCTGTTGCACGATTGCGTACAATTACCTCGAAATTTGGGTGAAGTGGCAGCTTTCGGGGGTTCGAATATCGAACCCTCCGTGAGATCCTGTTTCGGACCGGATAAAGAACAAATCGAAGCCGTTCATTTTCTTAGTTGGGTTCAACAGGAACCACAGAGTTTAGTTTGGCTTCCTGTTCTTCATCGTTTGGCAGCTGCCGAAGGAGCTCGACACCAAGCGAAGTGTAACATTTGCAAAGATTATCCGATTTTGGGTTTCAGGTAAAAATTCGTTTTAGAGTCCTCATTTGTATTTTATTAAAAAATATTGGCACGCGATTATAATTTTTTGGCTTATTAACGGTTTCAGGTATCGATGTCTCAAATGTTTTAATTTCGACATGTGTCAGAATTGTTTTTTCTCTGGTAGAAAAGCTAAAAATCACAAATTGAATCATCCGATGCAAGAATATTGCACTACGGTAATTAATTATTTTTTCTTTTTATTCTTTTACCTTTTTAACGTTTTTTTACTTATTAGTTTTTTTTCTTCCTGCAGACAACTTCCGGTGAAGACGTACGAGATTTCACGAGAGCATTGAGAAATAAATTCAAATCAAAAAGATATTTCAAAAAACATCCGAGAGTCGGATATTTACCCGTTCAAACGGTTTTGGAAGGGGATGCTTTGGAATCTCCAGCTCCTTCGCCTCAACATTCGATGCTTCCGCACCAAGAAATGCATTCAAGGTTGGAATTGTTTGCTTCGCATTTGGCCGAAGTCGAACATAGAAAAAGAAGCAATTCCACACCTGATTCGTAAGAATTTCATTTAAAAAAAAAGGAAAAATTTACCGCGATGAGTAGATTTGGATTTGAACTCACTTTTCATCACCATCGATCATAAATCATTATCGAAATTTGCTTTCAGAAAAAAAAAAAAAAAATTATTTTTTTAAAATGTTTCAGGGAAGACGAACATCAGTTGATAGCTCAATATTGTCAATCCCTCAATGGAAGAATCGGTGATTCTTCTGTCCCGAGGAGTCCCGTTCAAGTCATGGTCGCCATTGATCAAGATCAACGAGAAGAATTAGAAGCGATGATAAGGTTTGTTGTTGAAACGTTTTGATTCCGCGAGTTTTCGCGAAAGAAAATTTTAAAATGACAAAATACCCTCCGCAGGGAACTGGAAGAAGAAAATGCGACTCTTCAAGCCGAATACGAAAGGTTAAGATCGAAACAAACGCCCGGATCGACTCCAGAAGAAATTAATTTAAGCGGAAACGATATGATTGCCGAAGCCAAGTTATTAAGAGAGCATAAAGGAAGGCTGGAAGCTAGAATGCAAATACTGGAAGATCACAATCGTCAATTGGAAGCTCAATTACAAAGATTACGACAATTACTCGACGAGGTAAACATTTTATACCAAATTCCAGCAATTTCACTCGAAAATCACTTGTTTTGGAAAAACAATTTTTTTTTAATTTTCAGCCGTCAAACAATTCACCTTCCAAAACTGGAACATTACAAACTCGATCCGTGACGGCATCCCAATTGGCCACGGATTCTCCAGCCAAAGTAAACGGACATTCAAACGGACCCGGAGGTAAAATAATAATACTCGTACATAAAAAAAAAAAAATTTGAAACGAAATAAAATAAATTATTAGTCATTATTAAGTTAAAAATAATCGAAAATTCCTACCTGTTTATATGTAATTGAATTTATTATTATTATTATTATTTACAAGTGTAATAAATTTTTATTTTATTCATTCATTCAAGGGGGGAAATGGGAGCGGCCTTTACCGCCTCCCCCCCCGAATGGTCACATGCCTACATCTGGTTCGGCTCACAATGTTGGAAATTTGCTTCATATGGCAGGTGCGCTTTGTTCTCTCTCTTTCTCTTTCTATCTCTCTTTTTCTCTCTCTCTTTTTTTTTCCATCTCGTGCTTGACTACCCGCCCGCATTTAATTTAACATTTTTATTTTATTTTACATAATGGTTTTCATTTTTTTTTCTCTCTTTCCCTTTTTTTTTTTTATTTATCATTATTATTATTTTCGATTCGAAATCCTTTACAAAAGGTTTTCATTTTTTTTACTTTTTTTTTAACCTTTTTATTTTTTCTATTTAAAAAGCTCGAAATTGAAAAACATGAAAAAAACAGTTTTTTTTTTTTTCGTAATTGCGTTTGTTTGTTGTCTGTTTGTTGTTGTTGTTGTTGTTCTTATTGCATCGATTTCTCTTAATTATACAATACGAATTAAATTAAATATTTAACCGACTAATATTTTATTTGTTTTTTTTTTTTTCTTTTTTTTTTCTTTTCTTTTCTTTTCTTTCTTCATCTGGAATTTACTAATCCGAAAGGTCGCATGTGATGATGATAATGATGATGATAATGATGAGGAAGAAGAAAGAAAATTTTTGTTAGTAAGTTAAAAAAAAATTTATTCTCGAATAATTTCGAGATGTCGTTTCAATTTAACGATTTTATTTATGTTTGTCAAAATGGAAGAAAAAAAAAAATTTTTTTTTTTTTAATTTCGTTTTTAATTTTTTTCTTGTTTTTTGATTCCAACAGGAGATGTTAGCAAAGCTGTTGGAAAATTAGTTAGCATTATATCGGCAGAAAGCGAAGAAGAAGAAGAAGATTCAAATCCGGAACCGTGAAAAAAAAAAGAAAAAAAAAAAAAATGAACTTTTAAACAAGATTAAGAATCGAAAACTAGAAAAATAATAATAATAATACACAAAAACTTTTTTTTTTTTTATTTTAACGACGTCGTCGATTACTTTTTTTTTTGTTTTGTTTGTTTGTTTGTTTGTTGTAAAAGTAAATTCAGACAATTCTATCAGTTAAAATGACGCATGTAAAAAAAAATAAATAATAATATTAATATTTTGAACCGTGAGTAATGATTTTAACATATCAAAAAAAAAAAAAATAACAGGAAAAATAATTTTAATCATATCTATATATATCACTTTTCTGCTGCTGTTATATTATAATAATAATAATAATAATGAAATAATTATTTCAACGAATCATTGTGTTTGTTGTTTGTTTGTTTGTTATAAAAAAACAAAAAATTATTATAAAACTTTTCGTTTTTCGTGCGTGGGATTTAAAATCAATTTATGGAAAATGAAATTTTTTTTTTTTTATATTATTATATTATAAAAATATGAAATGAAACCACGCACGCACAATCGAACGCACTTTTTACTTAATAATAATAATAATTAATTAATTATTTTTTTGTTATTTATTACTATTATTATTATTATTTGATTTATGACGATACAAAATTTGTCGTTTTTAATTAAAACATTTTTAATTATTTTATTATTATTTTTTCAAATTTATGTATTTATTTTAATTAATTAATTAATAAGTAATAATTCATATCGATGGAAAAGTTAATAAATAAATAAATAATTTAATTTTTTTTTTTATTATAATTTTTACATGTTTTTTGTTTTTACTGAATTTTATATAACGACTTCAATTTATACATATATAATAAAATAAGGAGAAATAATAATAATAAAAGTTATTATTTATATTATAATAATAATTAATAATTAATATAATAGTATATATAGTCTTTAGAGAGGAGAAGAATAAGAATAAGAAGAAAAATTAATTAATTTCTATAAACAAGTTTTCAATGACTTTTCTTTTTTTCATTTTTTTTTCTTTCTGCTTTTTTTATTAAATTCATTTTGAAAAAGGGAAAAAAGTTTTTTTTTTTTTTAAATTAATACAAGGAAGAAAAATCTTAACTTAATAATTAATAAATTAAATTAAATATTATGTAAATTAAATGAAATTGTAGTTTTTTTTTTTTTTTAATGTAGAAAAATGCAGCTATGTTAGTTGAAAGTTTTTTTTTATTATTATTATTATTACTAAACTTTTCTTTTTGCTTTTTATTTTACCCGCATATAATTTTTATGATTTTTCTTTTCTTTTTTTTAATATGTAATAAATGATCTCTTTTATTTAAAAAAATTATTCTTTATTCATGTAGTAAAAAAAAAAAAAAAAAAGAAAAAAAAAATTTTCTACTTTTTGTAATTGGCTTTACATATCAATGAGTATATGTATATCAAAATTTTTTTTATTATTAAAAAAATAATTATACTTTCCGATAATATAAATATCCGCACATATTCTCATCGTAAAAAAAACAAATTTCTTTTCTTTATTGAGTTTATTATATTATATTAACTAATAATTAATATAATTGATTATTTATTAAATTTTTTTTTTGTTCTCTCTCACCTCCATTATTACTCTTCTTTTTATTTACGTTTTTCATTATCGATTCGCGCTTTAAACGTACCATTAGAAAGGTTAACGAATTAATTTAAATTTTGGCGGGAAAAAAAGGTAGTCTATGCTGTCGGTTGATTGTTGTAAACCGTATATAAAGTTTTTATTTCGTTTTTTTTTATGTGATTTTCTGACTGTTCGGCATCACAAAAAGAAAAAGCAAAATTTAAATTTTATTTTTTTATTATATTTTTTTAAATGTTTCGAAAAAAAAACGGAGGAAAATTTTGGAGGGAGGGAAAAAAAATAATTACAGATGTTTACGTATTTACGGTTGTCATGGTAACGTAATTCAAACATTTAACGGAATTTAGAAATGGAGGGTGATGTGATTGATAGTAAAAATCATTTTTTAATATCAATTAACGGTCAAATATTTTCCGGTTGTTTTCCATATTTAAATGATTTATATTGTAAATATTCTTTTGTTTGCGGTTCAGATTGGATTGTTATTTCTGTAAGTAAATCAAATGATCATGAGGAAAAGGGGAAAAAAAATTTGTTGATTATTATACATTTTGCAAGTTGACACATAAAATTAAAATAATAGTTGATAAATAGTAATAATAATAATAATGCATGTCGATTAAAGTATATTTGAAAGAAAAATCATTAATTATTATTATTATTGTAAAGATTTAAACAAATGATGATTTGAAATTTGATAATTTTCTACTGTTGATACTGTATATGAATTTAACACAGTAAACACTTGTGCCACTCGTTGATAAATTTAATATTTATTTTTATTATTTGTATTATTCATGTTTTATTATTATTATTATTATTATTCATTTTTGTTGTTGTTGATATAATTTATAAAAAAGAAATTCTTTTTGTTCAGGTTTTGTTTTCTACATAAATTCCCCAATTAATGTTATTTTAATTGAAATCAAAATGATTTGAAGTTGTAATAAGAAATTTTTTTATTGTTTTAGGGTGTTGAAGAAGGAATATCTCAAATATCAAAAAAAGGAAAAGATGATGAAGAATTATTTGTTTGGAATTTACCATTGAGTATAATATTTAAAAGTACCAATCCTTTTGGATGTCAGTTGAACGTTTCTACCCTTTTCTTTTTTTTTTTTGGGGGGAGGGATAAATTATATAATTTATTAATATGTTTGTAGGGCCGCAATTGGTAATAAGTGCTTACGGATTAGATGTATTTGGTAATGAAGTTGTGAGAGGTTATGGAGTTTGTCACGTTCCATTTTCACCAGGACATTGTGAAAAAGTGTAAGTTTTGTATCATTATGTTCAAAAACTAATTTCATTTTATTTATATATATTTCTTTTTTTTTTTTTTTCAGTGTTCCAATGTTTGTTCCAGAATCAAGTTCGACATTACAAAAATTTACATCTTGGCTAACGGGTAGAAGACCAGAGTTTATCGACCCAAGAATATTAACACAAGGAGATGCCAGAGATGGTGTGTTTGTGACATTTTTCCTTATTTAACCCCGATTTTTCACTTTTTTTTTGTCTCTTATTTTAATAATTATTATTATCGTTTGAATGGTTTAGAAAAGGTTTTTAAAATTTCCATGAAATTTATTCTTAATCATCAAATTTATACGGAAAGGTAATTTAATTGTTTTAATCTATTTTTAGCGATGACTTTAATTTTTTTTTTTTTTTGTAGTGGCGACAGTTCGTTCACAAGGTTCCACTAAAGTTGTATTTGACGTCGCAATAAAAGGATTTCAATCGTTTGGATATCGTTCATCATAAACAAAAAGAAAACGAACTTTTATTCTTATTAACGAAGATTTCATTCTTGTTAAATTTTTTTTTTTTTTTTGAAAATAATAATATCTATAAAAGAAACAAAATAAAGATTTCTTTTGTATTCACAAAAAAATGCTTATTCATTCTCATATAAGACGTAAAATTTAGTTCGTTAAATTCACGATTGATGTCGCTTCGAAACCTCAATTCCAAGAATTTTAATAATTCACCTACAGGAAAAAATTATAACTAAAGTGTTTTTTTTTTTTTTTTTTAAAAAAAAAAGTATATATTCATTTCATTGATGTTTTTTTTTAAAGTTTTATTAATATTAAACATAAAGTAATTACTCTTTGAGAGTCCTTATTCTACATATTTAGTCAGGTACGCATTTATTTAATTGTTTTAAATAATTCATCCCACGGTAAAATGCTTTTTAAGTCGATTAATCAAGGTCGCTAGTAATAAACCAAATGGCCATTTTATTGAAGTTTTTGAAAATGTGTGTGCGTCTTGACATATTTTTTCATATAAAATCATTTTAATGTCGTTTATAAGAAAATTTTTCCCATTTGCAAATTCGTATAATCGTCAAATTAACATTGGAAACGCTAGAAACAGTAAGTTTTTAAATATTAATACATACATTCACACGTTCATTATTATAATATTTTAAATTGTCATTGATTATGGTTTCATTCATTCATTCATAAAGTTATATGTAATGAATTTCATTTTAATTTTTTTGAAAGCTTCAAAATTGCGTTTGAATATTATTATTAGTATTTGTCTCACACTCTTTGTTATCGTTTAAATATCGAAAATTATTTTTTTTATTAGTCAGTATTCACACACACACACACACAGAGATTATAATTTCCACAGGCTAAAAATTTACACAAATAAGATTATATGCATCAGTTTAAAATCTAATCGTTAAACAAGTGCACATTGTTTCAACTAAATTTTTTTTTTTTTTTTTGGTTTTATGTAAGTTTTTGAATTTCCTTTTGTATTTTTTTCCATTTTTTTTTTGAAAATTGATCAAGTTCATTGTACTTGAGCATTCTGATCAACTTATGTAAACAACAAAGTAGGTGTTAGTGAAAGTTTTATTAAAAAAAATTTTATTTTAAGGGAAATTTTTTTGTTTTGTTTTTGATTCACTCATTTTATGTGTTTTAATTTAAATGTGTTGATTTACATGAGTAAATTTTCAGGAGAGGGAGAGGGGGAGGGGAAAAAAAAAAGAAACATTAAAAGGAAAAAGAAAATCCTTGAAAATTGTTATGTTTGAATGATTTTAATTTGTTTTCGATTTTTATTGTTATTTTTATTTAAATATTCGGTATATTCTTTTATTTTGCAACCTAAATATCTATTTTTACAGAACTGATGTTGTATTTTATATATTATTTAGATAAAGTCATGTGTCAGTAACAATTTGGTAATTTTTTCTTTTGTCATTTTATTACTGTGAGCTGAATTACACATTTTCGAGACTAAAACATTATTACTCAGGCTTACTTACGACACAGAAAAATATTTTAAGTTTAAATAAATTTTGATAACATATTTAAGTATATTTTTTTTTTTTTTTTGATAAGTATTATCAGTAAGTCAAGAAGAAGAAGAAAAATTTTCTTTCGAATACAATATTTTTAAATATTACAATTGAAAAAAAAATTTTTTTTTTTTAAATTGAATTTATTTTGTCGATTTGCCATTTTGTTAATGTTACAAAAAAAAAGGAAACATTTTTATTAATTAAAAAAAATAAATTTAATAAATTTTATGGTTCTGGAATTTAAAAATGAGAGAGAGAGAGAGAGAGAGGGAAAAGGTTTTATTGCTTGGGTTCTTTTTATCTGTTAATACTATAAGAAAGAGGGAAGAACAAAAAAAAAGGAATGGAGGTGGATGGACTTGTTTCATCTTGTCCTGAAATTCTTTCAAATATTTTTTTTTTTTTTTTTTTTATTGAAAACGATTTGACGCGTCTGGAAGGCAGCGTTTTTGAATTTTTTTCTTCTTCTTCTTCACTTCTCAAGGGTGGTTTTTATTATTATTATTATTATTGTTATTATTATCAGTTTTTTTCTCTTTATAAATTTTTGGTTTAAAATGGATGTGAAAAAAGGTTTAAAATTTTTTTTTTTTTTGTTTTTTATTTTAACGGTTTTATTCATTTCAATGAAAGTGTGTGTTATGAATCCATAACAATTTTTATCGTTTTTTTTTTTTTGGATTGATTTTGCAGTTGTTTCAAAAATGGCACCAGTAACTGCAGCTAGTCATTCTGCGGAATCAAACGGAATCATAAGCACGGTTCTCAAAAAAAAAGAAAAGAAAGAAAGGACTTCTTCATACGTGTCGAAAAATTATAAAAAAGAATCGAAAAGATTAAAAACATTTACTCATTGGCCGGTGAGTTTTATTAATCCGAAGGACCTGGCCAAAAATGGATTTTATTTTACAAACGTTGATGATGTAGTGAAATGTGCTTTTTGTAAAACTCAAATCGGGTTTTGGGAAGAAGGAGACGATCCAAATAAGGATCATTTGAAATTGTCACCCATGTGTCCGTTTTTAAGAAATGAACCCTGTGGTAACGTACCTTTATCGGAAGAAGGGAACGATAGGAGAAGTCGTGGAAATAGTAACGACGAAAATGGCGACGACGACGACGATGACGATGACGATGAAGACGAAGACGAAGAACCAGAATCCCAAGATGTCTGCGGTACCGTCGTAATAAGGCCTTTCTCCGAACCCGAAAGATGTGAGTTTGCAATTGTATATTTTTTTTATTTTTTTTTTTCCGTTTAATGGCGAACGAAAATTTAATAAGTTTTTTTTTTTTTCTTTTCAGCTCACAGAAGTGCTTTTTCCATCGACTCGACAAATTTGTGGAAGGATTTCGAAGAATTGGGTGTCACGAAAATCTACGAACCCGTCGCTCCCAACTACGCAACCTACGCATCCAGAATCAAAACATTTGATAAATGGGAAGCTCACAACATTCAAAAACCGGAAAAATTAGCCGAAGCCGGGTTTTATTACATCGGACACGAGGACAACGTTATTTGTTTTCACTGCGGCGGTGGTTTAAAAGATTGGGAAAAGGATGAGGATCCGTGGGTGGAACACGCGAGATGGTTCAGCAAATGCAGATTCGTTTTCCTACAAAAAGGAAGGGATTTCATTAACGAAGTCGTTTTGCGGAAAAAAGCTTATTTGACAGCCGAGGTAATTGATTGATTGTGAGGAATATAGGGAGAGGGTAAAGGTCGCGATCACACGCGACTCGTCGGACACGATTTTCTCATGACACGTTTTTTTCGTCGTTTTCAGACTGCAAGAGAAATCATTAACAGATCGAAGAAACACGATTCCGCCGTTAAAAAGACAAATGAATCATCATCATCATCATCATCATCAACAGAGCAATCGCAGTCGGAAACGTCGTCGAGCGATGATGAAAAAGTTTTAGATGGTGGAAAATCGAAATCGATGGTTCCAAAAGTGGAAACAAAAGTGTTGTAAGTTAAATATTGATTGATTGGGTTTTTTGAAATAATGATGACGTACGTTATAGTAAAAATTTTTCTTTTTGTTGGGGGGGGGCGAGCAGGCCATCGGATGGAAAGGAAATACAATTGTGCATAGTTTGCTACTCTCGCGAAAGAGGAATTGTTTTTTTGCCTTGCGGACATTTTGTTTGTTGTCCACAGTGCACGTCGTCACTCACGAAATGCGCCGTTTGCAGAGAACCATTTAAAGCAACGGTTCGAGCTTATTTTTGCTAAAAAAAAAAAAAAAAAAAAATTTGATCTCTGGTGTAAAGAAGAAGAAGATGAAGAGGAAGAGAAAGAGAGAGAAAGAATTAAATTCGAATTCGTTTGTTTTTTTTTTGTTGTACACCGTCGGTTACTATTCGAACACAAAAACTTTTATTTTATTCTTGTACTCTTTCTTTTAACCTTTTAACCTTTTTAACTTTTTTTTTCTTTTTAACAATTTATTTTTTAGAATTAAACATTTTTTTTTTTTTTTTTTTTAAAAACTTTTTATTTTATACCGTAAATAAAACCAATCAGGCCGAGTCACGTGATTTGTAGTAAACAAAAACAAAACAAAAATTTTTTAATTTTAATTTTAATTTTAATTTTTAAAAAAAGTTTTTAAAAGTTTTATTTTATATAAACGGGAAGATCGTTTGTTTGTTTGTTTGTTTGTTTGTTTTTAAATGTCGGATAGCATGTCGGTAGCCTCGGTTGGAAACAACAACAACAACCAAGAATCTCAAAAGAAATTAAAAGTTACTACTAAAAACCATTTTAAAAATTTTAATTTTAATTATTATTATTATTATTATTATTATTTATACGTGGAAAAAAAAGAAAATTTTCACACGGTCGAGTAATTAGAATAAACGAGTTTTTCTTTGTCGTAATTATTATTATTATTATTATTCGCATAATCAGGGCCTTTTATTATTATTATTATTATTTATTCGAGATAATTAATTTTGTTTTTTTTTTCTTATATTTTTTTATATTTAAAAATTTTACAAAATTTTTACTAATAATTGTAGTTTCATCTCTCATCATCATCATCATCATAATCATCGTTACGTCATCGTCGTCGCGCTCCGTCATAATCATTATCATTATTATCATAACGGATTTTATTTTTTTTTTCCTTTTTTGCAAGTATTTACGAACTAAACATTCAAAGAGACTGCAAATAATAATTTAATTTTTTATTTTTTATTTTATTTTTAATTTTTAATTTTTTTGCTTTTATTTAATAAATAATTTTTATTATTATTATTATTTTTTAATATAAATAAATAAAAATTTCAAAAAAAAAATAAAAGAAGGAGAAAAGAAAAGATTCCACAATTTTATAAGATGTGAGGGAAAAAAATTGTGTAAATATTACGCTTATAATTAATTAATATATATATATATATATAAATATAAATATATTTTAGTTTTTTTATGTATATCACACGTAGGGGTGAATTAGATTTACTAAATGTAATTTTTTTTTAATTATTATTATTATCATTATCATTATTATTATTAATTATAATGAATGTAATATAAAATGTGAATTTAATAATTAAAATTTTTAATTATTTTTTTTTTTTTTTTTAGAATGTAAAGGAATATGTTTTTTAAGAAAAAAAAAAAAAAAGGATTTTAATTAAAAAAAAAACAAATTTAATAATAATAATATTTTATTTTTATTTTAATTTTTAATTCCGGAAATTACAAACAAAAGAAAAACGTTGAAGATTTCCATAAAGGCACACAACCGGAAATAATTTAATAAAACCGGAAATAAAACATGGAGAAAAATTTTTTAATTTCACGACAAAATTGCCGCAATGTAACGACTGTTCATTTTCAGTAAATTTTCTTTTTCTTTTTTTATTTCTTCTTCTTGAGTTTTTCCTTTGATTTTCTGGAAAAAATCATTCAATATTTTTTTACCCTCTTTTATTTCTTCTCCAGTCAAATGTTGTCCGTTTAAACTCAGTCCGGCTTTCTGATCCAATTTCAATAATTTTTCTCGAGCGTTCTGTGGAAAACACGTAAAAATTAATAAATAATTAATTCGTATAATAAATTAATTATTATTATTATTTTTTTCAGTACCTCGATGACGTGTTTTTGAAATCCGGCCATTTTGGCAATTTCTAAACCGAATGAACGATCGCTCGAACCTGGGCAAACTTTGTACAACATCGTTAATTCGTATTGATCCGTCATGGCCGTGACGTGAACGTTCGCCACCGAACTTATTTCGTCTTCTAATGAAACCAATTCTTGAAAATGTGTGGCGAATAATGTGAAAGCTTTTATGGTTGATGCCAAGTGTCTGGAAAAAATTTTTAAAGTTATCATCGAATAAATTCATAACTCGAATACCCCTACCGCGTGGTTCGGAGTTCCTCGGAGCTCGGAGGGGGGACAGCCTCCTCGTCCGAGGGGCCTCGTGTCGTTCCACCCCGGTGGAGCCTGAAATCGTTCGACGACGAGCGGCTCGCCGAGTGCCTCGCCGCGGAGACCTGGAGAGATGAAGTTGCTCTAGGCACGAGATGGCGCGGGGAGTCCAGGACGACTGACGGCGGTTCTCGGACTCCTGCTTGAAGAGGGTCGGTTAGCGTGCGAAGACGCAGAAACGGCCGAAGTACTGGGGGGTCGGACGAGATAGGAGAGATGTGGAAGGAGACTTGCCTCGCACGTCGCCGGTTCGTCGGCAGAAAGACTTTTGATCAAACGGGGAGGACTTTACGAGGACATCGTGAACGACGACGAACTCGCGCGTTTAGCGAGTCCCTCTATGCCACCTTTTAGCATAGAGGGCTTCAGGGGTTTGGGTTCACCGAGCGATATAAAGTTCCAAGGAGGCGTGTTGGAAGGAACTCCTGAGCAAAGTGGATTCGGATCCTTGGGGTCTTCCGTTCCGTCTCGTGACCAACAAGCTGAGGGGTTTGTCGGGACCGCTGACGGCCGGCATGACGGAGGAGTTTTTCGCTGAAGTGATCGCAGAGCTCTTCCCTCGTGTTTCGCGAGCCGTCCGCGTTTCCCCCGGCGGATTCCCTTACGACGAAAATCGTGACGCCGCGGTGACGAAGGGGGAGGTTCGCCTCCTCGGGTCCACGCCTCGGCTCCGGGCCCGAACGGCGTGCATTACCGCATTCTCGGCGAGTCCGCCGGGGTACTGTGTACGCGTCTCTCGGCGCTCTACACCGTGTGCTTCCGAGAGGCGACATTTCCGACACCGTGGAAGGAAGCGAACTTAGTGCTGGTAGACAAACCGGGTAGGGATCCGACGACGCCGAGCGCGTATCGGCCGATTTGTTTTCTCGACGTAAAGGGCAAGTTGCTCCAGCGCGTGATCGCGTCCAGGATAGACGAACACTTACAATTAGGGAGAGGGAGGAACGACCTCTCGTCGAATCATTACGGCTTCCTGGCGGGCCGTTCGACGACCGACTCACTCGACCGCGTGTGCGCCGGAATCCGGGACACTCTTCGCCGGGGTGACGTCGCGATTGTCGTCTCGGTCAACAACAAAAACGCGTTCAATTCGGTACCGTGGTTTGCGATAAGGGACGGACTGACGTCGAAATCCGTTTCAGACTACTTGACACCGATCATCGGTTCCTTCCCCTCGGAGAAGAAGATCGCGTACGAGAAACCGGACGGAACGACGGGAAGGACGGACGTGTTCTGCCCCAGGGATCGGTTCTAGGACCACTCCTGTGGAACATCGCCTACGACCTCGTCCTCACCCGGACCGTTCTTCACGAAGGCGTATCATTGACTTGTTACGCCGACGACACCTTGCTTCTCGCGGGTGGGCAGAGGTTCGCGAACGCGCCGAAACAAGACTTCACGCGACGGTGGAGGCCATCCGGACATCGGTCTCCGAGTGTCTCAGCCGAAGACGGAAGCGTGAGGGTTTCATCGTCCGCGAAACCCGCGTACTCGCGACATATCATTAAACGTAGACGACGTGAGAATCGGATTGGGGGGCACTCTCAAGTACTTAGGTGTGGTCCTCTACTACCGTCTTTGTTTCGGAAAGCATCGCGCGCTCCTCGGACCGAAGATCCGAGCCGTCAGCGCGACGTTAGGACGCCTGATGCCGAACGTGCGCGGACCACAGGCCAGAGTCAAGCGATTACACGCGACGGTCGTTCCTTCCGTGGCCCTGTCCGGAGCTCCGGTTCGGGCCAAGTCAGTTTCGGCAGCTCGGCCTCTTCACAAGAAGGCGATCCAACTCCAAAAGGCGTTTCTGAACAAGGTGGCGACGACGTACACAGACGTGGCGGCGGAGGTGGCTTGTCTTCTGTCAGGCGCTCCTCGGAGGCTCGACCTCCTAGGGATGAAGACACTCGTCCTCCATCGCGAACGGGGTCGCGGCGGATCGAGAACCGCTCGTCATCGCAGGGAACTTCCCACTCGTACGGTACCTGGCAGGCGCGGTTCAACGACGGAAAGAAACGGTACGGCGGGAAAATCGTAGACGCTCTCGGCGCCCGAGTGGGGACTGGGGCGGGGTCACGGAGTTCTGACCCATCGTCTCACTCAGGTCCTCACGGGTCACGGGGTGTTCGGCTCGTAATTGGCGCGCATCGGCAGAGAGGAGACGGTGGAGTGTTGGTTCTGCAGTGCGCCCGAGGACGACGGTCGCGAAATGTCCCGCGTAGAACAAGCACAGGCAGTGGCTGGTCGAGGTCATCGGACCCGACTTGTCAATCCGCGGTCTTGTGGACGGGTTGCTTCGCGGACCACGGGAATGGTCCTGCGGACGAAAGAGAACCGGGAACGAGAACGGGAAAAGTCCGGAGTACGCCGTCGTTTGCTCCGGACAACCAGAAGAAAAAGAAAAGACGAAGACGGTGGCAAAGAAGAAGAAGAAGATCGGCGACCCCGGTCGATCCTTCGTCTATCTTTTCCTCATCGATCCCGTTTTACCGTTAGTTAGTTGGAGGATGCGATCAACCAACACTTAACTTTTAACTTTACCCTTTTCAGGTGACGACGGTAAGTCTTTATTTCCCCACCCGATCGCATTTCCCATTCCTTTCCCCCCGTGCGAAGGACCGGAGGGCACTCCCGAAAGGGACCTGCCGAACGTCCTGGGGGATGCGTTCTCGTCTTCGAGGTGATGGCGGAACGGAGACTACGGCGGATCTCCCACCAATGTAAACGTGTGGAACGGTTAACGTTCTGGCTTCCCGGAGAGGGGACTGACTGAAATGTAGGTTTTACTCCAACGACCGCCCCCCCTCTGTATATAAGTCACGCTATTGCGACATGCTCAGGAGTTTTAGTGGGTATGGGTCCCCCGGTTAGGCTTTCAATTCCATACCGAGCCCCACACTCCCTCTTCGGAGGGGTAAGTGCGTAAATTCGCATTTCTCCTGAGATATCAAAAAAAAAAAAAAAGGCTACTTTTGCCGCACCCTCCTTTGAGTCTCGACCAAGCTCGAAGTGAGTATCATTTGTTCCGATCACTAAAAAATTTTTTGAACGGACAAAAATTCCAAAACGACAATGAGATCAAAACTGCATTGGAGCAGTTTTTTGCTCCTAAAAATAAAGAGTTTTATGAAACGTGAAAAAATGATATTACTTGAAAAATGTCAAAAGGTTATTGATAATAGCGGACATAATATTAATTAATAAATCGTCGTTTTTTGTTTCCTTAAAAAATTCATAATCACCTTTTTGCCAACCCAATACATAAAAGACATCATGTTGAGTCACATTACGACAATGACACCAACATCAAAACGTTTTTCCGAAAGAGAGTATGTTTACTTACTCGGCAATGGCCCAAGCTAATCCGCAACCTTCATAGGTTGATGTTCCACGTCCTAATTCGTCAATCATAACCAATGAATTTTCAGTGGCTCGCTGTCGAAAAAACATTCAAATAAAATATATTATTTTTTACAAAATAAATGTGATAAAAACAAAACGTAATTTAACCTGAAGAATTGCAGATATTTCGACCATTTCGTTCATGAACGTGGACACTCCTATCGATTGTCTATCGGAACTTCCGATTCTAGCTAAAATACTATCTTTCAAACTTATTTCGGCTTCTAGGCAAGGTACAAACGAACCGATTTGAGCAAGTAAAACATTTATTCCGACCGTTCGAATGTAGGTACTTTTTCCTCCCATGTTCGGACCCGTAATTATATAAAATGTTTTCCCGTTTTTCTCTAATAAAATATCATTCGGTATTACAGATATGGAATCCTGTGCTTCTAACAAAGGGTGCCTCGCTTCTTTTAATCGTAGTATACCGTCTTCTAAGGGTCGAATTTGTGGTCGGACGTAGGGCGTAACGGCGTTGGCAGCTATCACAGCAAAACTAGTCAAGACGTCGAGGTTTGCAATTATGTTATTGAGATTCATTAAGGGTCCAGTGTAACCAGCTAAACAAGAATAAAACAATTTATTTAAAATATGTTGTACCGAAAAAATTGTTTTGCAAAATGGTTGGATGATAAAATGGATTTTTTTGTTAATTATTTTTATACCTGCAATATCCAAAACTTCATCAACTACGGTTTTCTGACAATCATCATAACTTTTCCTTTTTTCTAAATAATCCTCGTTTAATTCTTTCAGAGATGAACTTTGAAATCTAAGTCCAGCGTTTGTAGAGTCAAGAATTTTAAATTTACTACTGTTTCTTATTTTAGATTCTTCCTAAAAAAAAAAACAATTGACTAAATTTATATTCTTTAATTTTATTTTGATTTTAATAATTAATTTTTATTTACTTTTTTGTTTGAAATTCTAAAATGATATCCGTATTGAGGCATTGTTTCTAATTTAAGAATTTTCCCACTTTCCAAATGCAGTTCCCTTGCTGCATTACCCAACTCTTTTTGTATTTCTTCGTCTAAATAATCCAATGAAGCTTTCAATTCGGATAATTCTTCACTGAAATCAGCTTTTATTAAAAATAATCCCTTATTTATTTGATCCATATCTAAAGTGCTCGAGATCATTTCTTGAAATTTTGATAAATCCTCTGAAACTTCTTCTAAAGGTGATAAAAATGTTTCTTTTACGCTGGCACTGTACGTAGCTGTTTTAAGACTCTCCAAAAGAGAAGGAATGTGTTCGACAGCACGATATATCCTACGACATAATACATCAATTACCTTATTTGTACTAAATTTATTCAAACATCATATTTTGATTTAATTATTACTTATAACAGTCTTGCAAAGATGCATTTTTATTCTTAAGTTTTCGACATAATAATTGCCCATCAGGAAACCATCTTAAGTGTTCTTCACTTAAGCTCATTCTTAGCTCTGTATCATCTATAAATGCCGCAACAATATCATGCCTTTCACTTATAGTTCTAATATCTTTTAAAGGCTGTTTAACCCATTGAGTTAATAGTCTTCTCCCTTGTGGCGTTCGACACTTATTAAGAAAATGTATTAAAGTATCTTGAGATGAGGAACTTTGTTGAGGTATTAACCCCAAAGCCTTTGCTGATGCTATATCCATGTGAACAAAACGTTTTGGTTCAACTGTTTCTAGTTTGAAATTCAAATTTTTTCCTGATAACTTTTAATAAAACAAAAAAAAGAAATTTAAACTTTATTTTTGCATATAAAAGTAATAGCGACAAATCAATTCAATGAATTCATTTCTATTTAAATAATAGTAAGCACATACTAATTTACCTCCAGATATTTAATTAATGCACTTAAGCAGCTTGTAGCAATGTTTAATTTCATTTCTGGCAATGCTGATGCATTTTGCGATTGTCCCTCTTTCCATTCTAAAAGGTGATTCAAATCTTGAGCTAAATTCTCAGTATTAAAATTTGATTGCTTCAGTTTTACAACCATTCCACAGCATCTATTAGCAATCTATTAAAATAAAATATAAAATTTTTCTTTAAAATTTACAACCCTGAGTCGAAAGAAGTTCTAAAATAATAAATGACATACTTTTAAAATGCTCGAGTATTCTGGCAAATCTGGTATAATTATCTCTTTAGGAGATTGTTGAACAATAAAGCCTTCTAAATCAGTAAATTGATCATCATCTGGAAATTGACAGATACCCATTGATTCAGTACTTAAATCTATTATTGACACACCAACTGTTTTGACTTTGGCTTCATCTACTACTTTCACAGCTAAAACTGCAGCTCCTATAAAAAATAATTTTGATTTAATTAATTTATCTACTACTCTTACATTTGCAATTCGTAAAGATCTTGATTATTTTCTTACCAACATCTAACTCGGAATTAAAAATATCTTCAAATGCAGTTAAATTCCCTGGGGAGCCTTTTAATTCCAAGAACCAATCATTACTTTTAACTCCACCTTTAGGACTGTATACCTCTACTCTATAATGATGAATTATCAATAAATCTTTAACAAGTGTTTCAAATTGGTTTTTGTTCAATACTAAAGACTCGAATTTTGTTTCGCCTAAAACAGTTAAATTTATTAAATATTTAATGTTTCGAAGTTACAGATTTCAATTAAATTCAAAAATAATTCTTTAGACCATTTTACATTAATAAAATTATAAGTAAATTTTAAAGTAACAGATTGACATGAAAATAATTTAAATGAATTACCCATAACAAAATTTAAAAATTATATCAAATCAAGTGGTTTTTAAAAAAAAATTTTATGATATTTAAGTACATAAGCATACCTTTTCCTAAATATTTAACAGAACTCATTGACTTGAATACTTCTTTGGCAACAAATAACGCGTCCAATCCATGCACAGTATAAAATTCAATTCTATTAAAAAATCTTATAGTGGTACTTGATTTCTGCAATACGAAGAAAGAATTAGTTAATAAATAATAATGAGAGAGAAATGAGAAATATTTCGAATTGATGATTCGATCTTAAAAAAAATAATTTAACAAGAATTATTTACCTCAGGTAACTTTTTGAAAAAACTAAAAAATCCAGTTTCGACTAAAATAAAAAAATTTTTCAATGGCATTAACACATACAAATATATATCCATATAAAAATTGTCAACATCTATGCAACCCAATTACTTACCTATATCAGATATTGGACAAGTATCAGCTTCCATTTTAAAACAAGATATATAACCAATTACCAAAATCTGTGAGAAATTACTATTTTTAAAAACTTTATAAAAAAACAATTTGCCTAATGTCAATTTGGAGGGAAAGGCTACTTGAGTAAATACCTCTATACAATCGAAACGTGGCTTTAGAATACCAAGTAAGAAACACGTAATACAATTTTAAAAACGTATAATTTTTTATATAAGAAGCTAGGTGTAACAATAATTTCTTTTTAAATTATAAGTTAAACTTTTAAAATTATTTATTATAAGTTATTTGTAATTAAGTTTTTTTTTTTTTTTTAAGTCAATTTATTTAAATTGCAAAAGGTTAGTTTTCATTTAATAAATTTCATGTTAAATTTAAAATTATTAAAATTTTCTTCATAAACTAACTTTAAAATTTTTTTTTTTTTTTTTTTTTTTAATCTTAGAAATTATGTCGTGGATTCTAGACACTAAATTAAATCCGTTACAAAAGCTATGTATCAATGTTATTAAAACGGGATACATCCCTCGTCATATAGCTATTATTATGGACGGTAATCGTAGATACGCCAATAAAAACAAAGTTTTGAAGGTAGAGGGACACAGTAGAGGGTAAGTTGTAGATCTCATTTTTTAAAGTAATTTTCTTATTTAAATTAAAAAAAATTATTATAACTTTTTTGTATTTTTAGATTTGATAAGTTGACTGAAGTTCTAAGGTGGTGCTTAGATATAGGAATAATCGAAGTTACTGTCTATGCCTTTAGCATTGAAAATTTTAAAAGAAGTGAAGATGAAGTAAATCAAATAATGAATTTAGCTAGGCGAAAATTTGAAAAACTTCTAGAAGAAAAAGATAAATTAATTAAAGAAGGAGTCAACATAAGAGTTATTGGTGATTTATCATTGTTGCCTCATGATCTTTTTCAATTGATTTCAAAAGCAGTTTATTTAACCAAAGACAACACAAAAGTTCGTTTGACTGTAGCTTTTTCATATACAGGTAATGTTTTATCATCTTCAAATATTAATGCATTGGTAAAAAAGTTGATAATATATATATAAATGCAACATTTTAGGTCAAAATGAAATATGTGAATCTATTAGATGCATTTCAAAAGGTGTCAAGGAGGAAAGACTGAAATTAAGTGATATTAGTATGGATTTATTGGGAAAAAGCTTATATTCTGAAAACAGTGATGTTCCAGATTTAGTTATTCGAACCTCTGGCGAAGTAAGAATTAGTGATTTTATGCTATGGCAAAGTAGTTACAGTTGTTACTATTTCACATCGATTTTATGGCCTGAATTTACATTTTGGGAACTCTTAAAAGCAATTTTCTTTTACCAAAGAAGTTATAAAATACTAAACAAACTTAAAATTAAAGACTGTGATACAATCAATAATGAAAGAACTATTAAATTTTTATCAGATTTATATTCGGAAAGATTAGATAAAATGAAAAAAGTTATAAGTTAATGTTCCTTTAAACAGGGTTATATTATTAATATGGAGTACCTGATTATAGTAATTCCAGTATGGTGTAATCAATTTTCTTTTTTTTTTTCTTTTTCTTAAATTCAAAAATATGCTGCACTGTGAAAAAACCAGTGAAAATTTATTTAAAATTATTAAATAATTTGTTATTATATAAAAATATATCCATTTTAAAAAAATTCATTGCTTTTCGATGTAATTAGCAATAGTACTGTATTGTTGCAGCCTTATCCTAATCAATACAATTACTACTTTATTATATTTATTTTTATATATATATATTATTGGAATTTAAAATAAATTATTATTTGTTGTTATCAGCAAAGACAAAAAAAAAAAACAATTAAAATCTTGTGAATTTTTCTTTTAATCTCCGGAAAATAAATCATAATTTACCCAAAACTAATTAATTACTGAATTAATTTAATGCTTGGGTAAAATTTGAGATTTAAAAAAACAATTAAAAAACAAAATAACAACAACAAAAACAAAAGATACGAATTAATTAATTTATTAAACTGTTTACACTTTACAATAATTTTTTTTATTTTTTTATTTCTCTATTTTATTTAACTTTTAATTATACATCCGAGCAATTTATTTCCATTGTACGAAGTAATCTACTTACAAGATCGTAAGATTCTCTAAAAAAAAACAAAAAATTTTTAAAAATTCTTCGAAAAAAAAAAAAATTAATTGATTTAAAAAAAAAAAAACAAATTTTACTAACTTCTCTGTAGAATCATACTCGTGAACTTGAGTCGCTAAAAGTTTTAAATGTTTCGTAAACATTTCTAACTTTTTAATTTTGGCTTCTTTTTGAAACCACCATCTTGGAAACGTCATAATTATCTAAAATGAATAAAAAAAAATTTACTTTTTTCTTAAATTTCCCCCTTTTTTTTTTTTTAATTCGAAAAGAATAATAATCAATCGTTTGAATCACCATATTAGCTTTTTGTATGGCATCGCACGGAGTACAAGTTCTTAAAGCCGCCATTAGGTATCTATTTAAAAGTGAATCTAATGCAATTTCTTGCAAATGTTCTGATCCGATAAAACCTTGAAAACTTAAAATATTTCTTAATAGTTTAACCGCACTGGCAAACTGCCTTTGAAAAAATACTGAAGAATTTCCCTTTGTTTCAACATTCCTAAAAAAAAAATTCAGAAATTTTATTTATAAAATTTAATTTTAATTGTTTTTTTTTTTTTTGCATGAAATTTTTAAAAATGAATACGTCGTACATTTTTAAATTAATTGGAATAAAAACATCGTTATCTACGGCCGATTTAAGTTTATCAACAATCCCTTGCAATAATGCTTCCAAATGACGACTTTTGGGCCCCAATGTCGGCGTTTCATTTACGTATTTTCCTAATAGGCCGACTAAGCGAAGAGTTTGCGAAGACGACATCGGATCCCAGGAACATTTTATAAGCTCTTTGAAAAAAACAAAAAATTTTAACGAAATTTAAACCTGTCGTAAACAAAAACAATTTGAAAACAATTTTTTTAAAAAATATTTTTAACACTTACGAGTTAGTTTAGGAATAATAACTCTTTCTATAATTAAAGGAACAAGAAGTACATCTGGATCGTTGGCAAGACTTTCGCACGTTTCTTTTTCTCTCATTCCATAGAGTAATAATCTTCCCCACCATCTTGTACATTCCAAATCAATTACGTCACCCTGTAATACATCAATTAAAATGAACTACGAACGAATAAAAAAAAAAAAAAAAGTAATTATAACATTGCTACATCGTATCGTATTAGAGAGTGCTAATATTTCGGTGATTCTAAAAAAAATAAATTAATTTAAGCTACCAAAATCGGATTCCATGTTAAAGTATTAAATCGAACTAGAGGACCTAAGAGTTTTGGTAAACACAAACTGGCATATGCTTCCGTATATGATATTAAGTCGAATTTTCTCCATAGTTCTAATCGGCAGGCAACTCCGTCGATTGTTCCAAAATCATCTTCGACATCCGCTAATAATCCTTCGCCAAGTCTATTTATTCCGTCTGAAATGAGAAAAAAAAATTACTCAAAAAATGTGAAAACACATTTTTCACAAATTTATAAAACAAACTGTAACTCATGGTCATGTGTATCAAATACGTGAATCTACATCGTGAAGTATTTAAAAAACATAAAATTTATACCAAGTTTAAGTTTAAAAGCTGTTAATTCAGATTCTGTTAATTCATCATCACTTGACATTCCGTCTATGTGAGAACTAGACAAAGATTTCAGTTCCCTGGTTCTTCTTCGTCTTGTTCTTCTACCCTCTCGTTCGGCAGCTCTTCTGGACTTGGCTTCTTCCTCTTCTTTACTCCAACGTAAACCTCCGGCTGGATTTTCTAAAAAGCAAAAAAAAAAAAAAAATTTGAATTTTCTCATATAAAACATGAAGATCTCAATATCATGTTAATTATTTACTTGCAAAAGGAGACATTTCGTCGGCTTGATCCCTAACATCTTGCCTTCTTCTTTCAGCAAAATATTCAGAACGTTCAGTCCATAAATCATTAGCCTTTTCTTCTAATTTCAAAAGTCCCGGCATCTGAAAGAGAAAAAAAAATTTTCTTATTAGATTAATTTTTTCACAAATATTTCTTTTAAACTTAAAGCAGAATAAACTATAAATAATTAATTAAGCTTTTTAATTCATAATCTTTTTCCCTTAAACATTGAGACCATAAATTTTCCAACTACTTTCTTACCATTGATTAATAATTTATTTTTATTGTCGAAATGTCATCATAAAATCATCACCAATCATTACAATCATTACAATAAAAAAAAAAAAAATTTTTTTAAATTCAAAATAAAAACTAAAAAATCCAAAGAAACAAAAAAAAAAAGGAGAAAACTAAACTATACATGTATTCAACTATTTTTACTTAAGCAATTTTAATTTTAGATAATTCCTAAAGAATACAATTTTTTTTACTTTTCGTGAAGCGTTCCACATTTTATTTTTTATTGAAATAAAAATAATATTAATAATAATTAATGTATTTTTTCTTTTATGTTTCTCCAAGGTATTGTTTACATTGATCACCAGAATCAATACAGAGAAGATCATTATATCGGACCCACCTTCTCATCAAGACACTCTACCAAGTCAGTGACATACCCACGCATTTCTTGGTAGAAGCGGAATTTTTCCGCCAATCCTGGAGCCTCACTTTCCAACTGACTAGCTTCTTTAATACAATCTTTCAAATCCGCTTCAGCTCTTTCCTTATCTTGCAAATGTCTTGTATGAATATCTTTAAGTGTATTTAACCTGAAATTTAATTTGCTCTATGAAATAATTTTAAAAAATAATTTTTTAGGGAGAGACCTTGATAAGAAAAATAAATTACAATTTAGGAAATGTGTTACGATTCTTACCTTTTAAACTCATTTATTTAAATTTAATCAAAGTTATTAAGACTCTTAGATTTAAATGATCAATTGTAAAAATTCTTTAACATAAGTAATTTTATTTTATAAATTTTTTAAAAGACTTACCTTTCTTTTACTTTATCAATAATAGAATCAGGTGTGGGCAATTCCTTGTTTTGTGGAGCTATAACATTGGTAAACAGAGTCTGATTGGTTTGATGTTCCTGCAAAGCTGATGATGGCTGACTATTTACCACTGTAACACCTGTTACACCTTTTCTGATTTGTTGATTTTCCCATTCATCCTCTTCTGGAGCCAAAGGTTCTTCATTATAAAAATTCTCTAACTGATGGTCTCGATCTCTATTTTCTATGTGAACTGACATATCAATTCTTTTTTCATCTTCGTCAGATCCTTCATTGTCTTCTCCAATTAATCTAGATTTACTTTTCGAGTTATACCTGAAATTATTTAATTTTTATCAAAATGTTGATATGAATATCAACACAAAATAAACCACTTTAAATTTTTAAATCTTAAATTATATAAATTAAAAAAAATTGACTGACTTTTGATTTACATCAACCGGAATGTAATCAGCACCTAATTCTCTGGCTCGTTGTCTTTTCTTCCTTGCTGCATGAATTGTAGCTGCATCAGGAATTTTACCACCTACAATATTTGCATACATAAATACTGAACACTAATGGATTACATGATAATAATAATTTTTAAAAGTTAAAAAAACCTTACTTTCGATCATAATTCTGGCACGATCAGGTTGGGAAAATTTATGTCTTGTAGAACCTTCATCATCAGATGAAGATAAGTCATCTTTCCCAGCGGCTAATGCTGCTCTGCCATTAAGAATGATTGGCTTGCTTTCTCTTAAAAGTTTTTCCTGCTTAATTTTTTCTTCTTCATCATTTTTTAAAATAACCTACAGGACATTAAATTAATATATTTATTTTAAATAAATTTTTTGCCAATTTTTTCAATAATGATACAAGTATTGTAAGCTTTTACTTGCTGAACCTACCACTATATCATCATTGCTAACTTCAACTTTTTTTTGTTGTGTCTCTTCTCCATCTTTATTTTGTACATCTTTTTTCTTTTTTCTTTCTTTATCTAGTAATCTGACTAATTTTTTGCTTTGAGGCGATTTTTTTATTTGAAAAACTTCACCGTCCTCTGTGATTATACCAGCATAATTACATATGACAATAGTTATTAGCAATTTTTAAAAAAATATTGCAGAACAAAAATTTTTTTAATTTAAAGAAAATCTTTAGCAATAGTGTAATTATTTAAAAAAATTTAAAAAAATATTATTACTTACCTTCTTCATCCCCAAAACTCAACAGAGTAGTTTGTTTACTCCTTTGAATATCTTTTTCTTTATCTCTTTTTTTTGAAACTTTATTATTTATTAAAGAAAAATTTTTTTCATCACCGTCGTTAGTGAGATTTTCACTATTTTCCAAATCATCATCATCTTTTTCAATATTTCTAGTTCTAATATTTTTTTTAGGTTTTTTAAATAAAGCCATATCGCCTCTAGAGGTTAATAGCGCGTTACTTAAAAAACCATTGAGGCTAATATGGTGACCGCTCAATTTCAATTTATCGTTAAGATTACAAATTTCTTAAAACTTTTAGTTTAAAATTTTCAACAACAAAAAAAAATTAATTTTTAATTATCTTCTTTTAATTGTGAATTAATTATTAAAATATTAACGTCTTAGTATTTTACAAATTGATTTAATTTAACTATTTTATTTACTTATTAACTCAGTCATGACAATTTTTACTTAAAAAAAAAAATTAATTTATTACGGGTGACACATAAAAATATCAATTTATTGTAAGTAATTTATAAAAATATTAATTTATTTAGAAATTTTTTATAAATACTTTAACGACATCATGAGATTATACAATAAAGTACGATGAAGAAAATTTGTTTGAAAAATTCATTTTAGTATAAAATAAAGAAAATATATGTGGCAATAACATTTGTAGAATAATGTAAATTCCGATAGGAGTGGAAGGAGTAGAACCAAAAGGCCACAACCAAAATCCCCGCCTTTTACTGTCTCTGATATGATGGCTAAAAAATGCCGCTGATAAAATCCATCCGAATTTGTACAACCATGAAATTTGTTGATAAATTGAAATTAATAAGAGAGACAAAACAATAATTAAAATTAACGTTGTACAATGAAGAAACGGTCTATTTTTTAAATTTACCGCATCCTAAAACAAAAAAACAGGCGAATTACTATTAAAGAAGTCATTTAAAAGTACAATAATTTTTAATAATAACCCTCAGATAAAATGATTTGGCAGCAACAAAATGGTCTAAATCCATTAGAGAAGAAAACATTCCACATAATAAAATTTCAGCAATAAATCCAATGCTAGGATTTGAAGTTTTAGAAATGAACATTCCAATCCAAGTAAAGGCGCCAATTAATCCATGGGTTGAATTATCACAAATGGCAGCTACCAATCGATTATTTTGATTTTCACTATTTTTGTCTCCGACTAGTGCTAACATAGCAATCGATAGAGACAAAAATATTTTTTTTTTATCTATTTCAAAAAATAACATTGCATGTCTGATGAACTGTAATTATTAAAGAAAATCATATAAGAACGCGACACTTTTACTAAAAATTTATCTGAAATAAAAAAAAATTTAATTAATTTTTTTTAATTAAAAATTTTAATGTTGGAGAAAAAAAATTTATTCAATATATTTTTTAATTTAAAAAAAAAAAAAAAAAAAAAAAAGCCGTTTAAAAAATTAAAATTTAAAAAACTTAAAATTTTCAGCAGTCACCAATAGTAAATATAAAAGTAACGCAACACTTTAGTCTCAATCAAATTTCAACATCAACAATTTTATATTTATCGTCATTATTTTAATTAAAATAAAGTATAACATTTATTCAAAATGAGTGAAATGGAGGTTAGTGCAATATTTATGCGTTAATTTAATTTTAAAAAATTTTTACTCTTACCTAATTGGGATTTTTTAGTAAAAAAATATAATAATTTTAGTTAACTGCTGTACGTTGCGAATATTTATTTTCTACTGACACTTCATTAATTGGTTTAGTCATTTACCATCCTGTGTAAATTTCTAATTATTCTCTTAAAATAATTGGCTAAAAATCAATTTTTTCAACCCTATTTAAATTTTAATATCCCTCATGATGTATAAAATTTTAAATAAATAAAAAATTAAATAAATCTGTAATTTCCTATTTGTATTTATTTCCTTAGTAAAAAAAATTCTTAATTACAATTAACAACCTATTAATCCTTTAACTTTCCCTCTAGGGTTTGAATGATGCTCCAATTAATGATGAAATATTACCAAATAACGAAGGGGAAGGGTCAGAAACGATTGATGAGGTATCCTTAATTTACTTTAAACCTTACTACCTATATTTTCACCTTGTAACCTTTCTGTTTCATCTTTTTAATTCCTAGACTCAAGAAGAAGAATCTGAGAAGGGTATTGAAGAAATTTGTGAGCTGGAAGTATGTGAATCCTGATTCCAATCCTAAGTACCTTGTAATTCCTTTTCGATAAAAATAAATTAATAAATTTTAATCTAGTGTGTAAAAAATTTTAGGAAGAAGAAAAAATTTATGGAGGGTGTGAAGGTCCTGATGCAATGTATGTAAAATTAATATCATCTGATGGCCATGAATTTATTGTGAAGAGAAAGCATGCAATCACTTCAGGTACTATTAAAGCTATGCTTTCTGGCCCTGGACAATTTGCTGAAAATGAAACTAATGAAGTTAATTTTAGAGAAATACCATCTCATGTATTACAAAAGGTCTGCATGTACTTTGCATATAAAGTCAGATATACCAATAGTTCGACAGAAATACCTGAATTTCCAATAGCACCTGAAATAGCTTTAGAACTACTTATGGCTGCTAACTTTTTAGATTGCTAAAATTTATAAATTATATTTATTGTTCAAAAAAAAAAATGTTTGTATGCTTTTAAACAAAACAAAGAGCAATCATGTAGCTGCTATTAAGTAGCACACACAAATTATTTAAATTACTCATCATAATTAAAAAAAAATTCACAAAATAACATGTAATTGAGGCAAAATTAATAAATAATTATAAAAACGATAATAATAATAATAATAATAATAATAATATGGCTGTAAAATAAGAAAAAAAAAAAAAGAAAAAAATTTTTCAAAACTTTGATTTGTAAATTTAATAATTTCTACAAAATGCTTACTCTGATTAATTTTAGAAAAATATATTTGTTTTGATCACATTTTAAAAATAGTAATGAAAAAAGCATTTTTTATTTATAATTATGTTGCCTTTCCTATAAACACATTTTTTATATCAAGCTAATTATAAATAAAATTTGTTGTAATAATATTATAATAATTAAATTTTTTATTAAATCTTAATTTATTTATTTGTGAAAAAAAAAACAATTTTGAAAATTTAATGTACTCATTTACTTAAAATTATTCCTGTGATTAAAGAATATATTGTACAACCTATTATAATGTTGTAATTTATTTTTTATTTCGAGTATAATATTCAAAAAAAGGATTACAAAATAATTTGTCCTCTAACCATCCTGACAAAATATATGCATTATTACACAACATATTGTTTTTTAATTTAAATATTACTATCATCTTCACATAAAATTGTTAAAAACTTAACTTTTCAGTTGCAGGCTCTTTATGTTCAGTATAATGAGTAAGTATTAGTAAAAAATAAAAATGGCGTTTCAATATTATATATGTATATACATATTAGAATTAAACTATCTTTTTTCTCATTATTGCACTTGAATTGAGTTTAAGATAAATTTCTTTTTATTAATTAATAATTTAATTTCAAATAAATAATTTGGAAACAAAAAAGAATATTAATACAATTTAAATGTTTCTGAGAAAATTTAACTTTTTTTTCGCTTTAATCACAATCATTTAAAATTAAAAAAATAAAATACTACTGCATAATTTTAGTTTTAAAAAATCCTCACTAAACAATTTTATTAACTGTTGATTTAATACCAGAATCCTTGATGTTAAAAAAAAAGGTTGGATAAAAAATATTATTTATTGTCTAAAACTCTGGAGACATAATTCAAGATTCAAATTCAAAAAAAAAAAAATTAAGTGTCAGTTCGTTATATATATTTTAAGTGAAATAAATAGAAAATAATTTATCACAAAAAAAATTTTATTTAAAATTTTTATAATTATATTAATTATAATTTATTTCATTTGTTTAATTACTCTATTATTTAAAAAAAAATAATAATAATAACTCACTTGAAAAATAATGCATTGGTATAATTGAAATTATTAAATAATACTATTGTATTTTTTTGTTGTCTTGTAAACCTTGATAAAACAGAAACCTAATAGACATGAACCATTCCATATAAAAACCTGGTTTATAATGTTAAGTAATATACACAAAATATTAATAATTAATAAAATAAATAAGTCAAAGTTTTAAAATTAACAACGAGTAGCAATCAATGAAGCAGATTTTGAGCCTGAAAACTTTTAGTTTTTTCATTATTAAATTGACTAAAACTCAAAAACTACATCTGACTGATTAGAAAATTATTAGTAGTTGTTTGACAGATAACACCAATGAAATTGAAATATTTTATAAAACAAACAATCTGTCGTTGACTAATAATACAAAAAAATCTACTTTGCAAAAGTGTTAATTTTTATGCCATTATTAAATATTAGATTAGTTTTTAATGATATAAAAGGATACGTCCAAAACAAAACATATGTCTGTAAAAATTTAATTAAGGATAAAAATATTTCATGATTTTTAATTGAAATTGCATTGAATTTTAATTTTAAATCAATTTTTAAAAGGATACAAATAATCCCCCGAAAAATCCATTAGTTAATAATAATTTTCTATTGATAAAATATTTTCTCCATTGTGGTCCGGCTTTAATTAAAAGTAAAGCCTAAAATAGAATTAAATTTATAAAGAAAAAAAAATTATTTTTTCACATTAAGTTTTCCTTAAGGGTAAGAATATTAAAATTTAAATATGATTAAAAAAAAATGAAAATGCTCACCCACAAACCGAATATTGCAAAAATGTAAAATGCAAATCCATACAATCCTGTCAGCCCTAAAAGACCAGCTGTTCCACCTGACAAAGCTGCCATGGATGTTCTGCAATATTCAACAACGGCTGCATTGTTACGTACTGCTGCCTCACTGTATACAACTAACTCTAGAATATTAAAAAAAATATTTAGTTAAAAAAAAATTACAATTTTTTAAGATCAACTTAATTAAGATCAAAAAAGTAAAATAATAAATTAATTGTTTCAATTTTTAGTCAAATGAATTTATTTCTCTTTATTCAAAAAATTTTATCATTGAAGATAATTTAATGAATTTATTAAATTGAATCGACAATTTTTAAAGTTTGTCAATCAGAATTTTTAGAAACGTTAAAAAGAGAAACAATAGCATAAAGAATATCAAAAGGAAAAAAATACAATACCCCCAGAAGTATCAACTTTGGTACGTATTTTTCCGGCTACCATAATTTTCACATAATCTAAAGATTAAACGTTTATTTATTAAAAACAAGGATTTTAATTAAAATAAAAAACCATAGAGTAAAAACTTGTTAATAATTTTGTTAATTAGTTGAAGGTTTTTTTAAAAATTTAAATCAATTTTTTAAAATGTCGAATTAAAATGTTTATAAATTAATAAAATTTTTTAGAAAATTGTAAATTTAAAAAATACCAAAGATAATTAAAAAAAAAATTTTTTAATTTTAATTAAATTATTAAAAATAATTTCTAGACTTTTCTATATCTATTACCACGACGAAATTTTTATAGCATTAATTCACTGAGGCGGTGTCGTCAGTAGCGTGAAACATTTTTTTCAAGAAGCAAAAAGAAAATGGTTGATTACAGCAAGTGGAAAGATATTGAGGTACGAATGTTATAATTAATAGTGTTATTGTATTTCAATACTTAAACTTACAAATTTTTGATAAGTACAATGTTAAGGTTAAGTTATTCATTTGGAAATAAATACCTCGCGTCACAAGGTATCATCAATTTGTGCAACAATGTCAAATGTCTTGCTGTAAGACATCAGTCCAAAAATAACGCAAAACAAAATGAATTACATTATTTTAACTTTGAAGACGATGAAAAAGATGAAGAAACAAAGGCAAAAACTGAAGCCGAAATCATGAGGATGCAAAATAAATCAAAACTTTTACCCCACCACTATGATACAATCCATGATAAAATTTCATATAAACCAAATACAGAATATCATTCTTCTTTAAAATTTAGAAGACGTATATATGGTAGATATGGAAAAGAAAGTGGTGTAAATCCGAGCATATTATGGCCGTCAAAAATAGAACTCGAAGCAATGAAAGAATTTGAAGCAATAGCTCAACCTGATTCATTTCATGAACTTGTTAAAAAGGTGAAGGAAAAAAATGAAGAAAACAATAGAATTCGAGAAGAAATGGAAAAGATGATTCTTGAAAAAGTTAAATTAGTTAAAAAAGAAATAGCTGATTTTCAAAAAAGAGTAGATATACAAAATAAAAAAGCTTTAGAAGTCAAAGAAAAGAAGGACAAATTGACGGAAGAAATAAGAAGAGAAATTGGTTATAAAATTGATGTTAGGGATGAAAAGTTTAAAGCCATGTTTGAGGCTAAATTAAAAGAAAGGAAAAAAGAAGAAAAAGCTATGAAAAAAGAAAAGAGAATTAAATATTTATTAGAAAAACAAGAAAGTTTAAAATCATCTGAAAAAATTTTAAAAGATTCATTGGTTGAAGAGTCAGAAGAAAGTGATGAAAAATAATGAATATAAGTGGAAAAAAATATTTACTTTTAATTTTGCTATTCATACATGCAAATTAAATAAATTTTTAATAAATATATTAATGTGTTATTTGTTAAAATTCGGTTATTTATTATAATTTGACACCTGCTTTTTCCCTTTTTCCTAACTCATGCTAGATTTATAAATTAATGAGAACATACAGATACCCCTAAGTTAAAGATTTTGCAAGAGCAAATAATTTTTTAAAAAATTAATTTCAAAAAAAAAGGGATGGAGCAGGTGTCAAAGGTAGGATTCTACCAAAAATATTAGTGTAAAATTATATTTAATGAAAGTAAAATATTGTCTTTATTTCACAGATATCTGACGATGAAGATGACACTCATCCAAATATTGATACTCCATCTTTATTCAGATGGAGGCATCAAGCCAGACTTGAAAGAATGGAAGAAATGAAAAGTGCTAGAGAAATTCAAAATCAAAAGGTGCATGATAATAAAAAAAAAATTAAAGAAACCAAAGAGAAAATAGAAATGGCAAAAAAAACAGGTTGTGAAATGGGTGATTTATTAAAAGTTCTCGAAGAGCTTGAAAAGGAAGCAAGTGAACTTAAAGCTAAAGATGAAGAGCTTTTGAAAAAAGAAAGATTAACTCCTTGGAATGTTGATACAATTAGTCATTCCGGTTTTTCAAAAACCGTTTTAAACACCAAGCCAAAAGTTGTTAAAGAAGAATTGAGCGATCAGGAAAGAGAAGAAAAATTTAAAAAATTTATTAAAGACAATGAGAAAAAAATAAAAGATTTTGGAATGTTACAAAAATATGATGATAGTAAAAAGTATTTGCAGGATAATTTAGATCTTGTTTGCGAAGAAACTGCCAATTATTTAGTTCTCTGGTGCATCAATTTGCAAATGGAAGAAGTAAGTTTTTCCCTTTTGTACCTGAATCCCTTTTTTTTTAGTCTTTAAATAATAATAATTTTAACTCATACTTACGTTTTCTTCCTTAATTCCAGAAAGGAAGTCTTATGGATCACGTGGCACATCAATGCATGTGTATGCAATACATATTGGAATTATCGAAACATTTAGATGTAGATCCTCGAGCTTGTGTTGGATCATTTTTTAGCAAGTGAGCAGACGAACAACTTGAATAAATTTTTATTACCTACAAAAAAAAAAAAAAAAAAAAAAACATAAAACATAAAATAATTTTTTAGGATTCAAGTGGGCGATGTAGATTACAAACAATCGTTTGAAGATGAATTAACCGCATTTAAAGATAGAATTAGAAAAAGAGCTCAAGAAAAATTAGATGTTTTAATGAAAGAAGTCGAAGAAGAGGAAAGGCAAGCTCGTTTAGGTCCAGGTGGTTTGGATCCTATCGAAGTTTTAGAATCACTTCCAGAAGTAAGTTTTTTTTACTATAAATCATTTTTTAAATAAATATTTAAACGAATTTTCATTTTTTTTTTTTCCCCCGATTTTAAAGGATTTAAAGAAATGTTTTGAAACAACAGACATACCATTGCTTCAAACAACTTTAGCTAACATGCCTGAAGACGAAGCCAGATACCACATGAAAAGATGCATCGATTCAGGATTATGGTTGCCAGATGGAGGTAATAAAAAAGAATCACCTAAGGAATGAAAAACATTTAAAACAACAATAACAACAACAAAAACAAAACAAAACAAAATAAAAAGAAAAGAAATGAAAAAAAAAAAATTTAAATTATAAATTTTGTATTTTGCTTTTATAATTATTTGGAGTACTAAATTTTTATTTTTATGTTTTTTTTTTTTTTTTTTTTGTTTGCAAAATATTTTTGATATTGAGCTATTTGTTTTCAGTCTGCATATTATATTTTATACAAAAAAAAAATAAAAATGATAATTCATATAATACAATAATTTACATTTTTATTATTTTTCATTTCAAGTTGTATATAACAAACAATAAAAAAAAAAAAAAAAAATGGCTGATTTACACGTCGTTAATTACTTTTTTAATCCATAAAACATGTATATAAAAAAATGTCATCAATACGATGATGACGTCATTATAAAATACTATTATTATTATTAATCGATTTTCTTTCCCCCCCCGAAAAGAAAAATAAAATAAAATAAAATTTCCAAATAAAAAATTTTGAAAGTTTATATTTATTTATTATTTAATGACAATTTTTTTTTTTTTTTATTTTTTTTTCGGTTTTTAATTTAAACTATAAAAATAAAAATTTTCCTTTGAGATTTTCTTTGATAAAATAAAAATAAGAAAAAAAATTTGAATCTAAATGTAAAAAATAAAAAACGATTTAAAAAAATTACCTAACATTATAATTCATTAATTATTTTGATCATTTTTGTTTAAAAAAAAAAAAAAAAAACCAGCATAAGTAAATCGATAAATTTCATTTTATATAAAAAAAATTATTTTAACGAATATTAAAAAAAAAATAAAATAAAATAAAAAAAATTAAGTCTTAATTAAGTGTTGTTTTCCTCCTTCACTTTTCCTATAAAAACAAAATAAAATAATAATAATAATAAAAAAATGCGTTAATCAATCAGTGATACGTTCAAAAAAAAGAAAAACCGATTTGACATTTAAACAGTAAAAACGGTTCTTATCACACATTTTCTCCCTTTTCTCCTGATAACACAGATAAAAACTATAAAATTTAAAATTTTATTTAAAGATCTTTAATAACTGCTTGTGTGTGTAAGTAAGTAACTATCTATATTTTAAAATAATAATAATAATTTTTTTAAGTAAAGAGTGAATTAATATCATTATTATTTAAAATGTATATGTATAATATATATATATATATAAATAAATAAAAATTTTTTAAGAGGACAAAAAGAAAAATGGAGGCAAAATCATTTACGAGCAAAAAAAAAAAAGAAAATTCAGTCGGATTAAATTACGTACGACATGATAATAATAATAATAATAATAATAATAAATAATTTTGCCTCTTTTTCTTCACATTTAATAGTCTATAATAAAAAATTACTAATTTATTTATTTTATTTTCTATTAAATAACGTCTCCTCCTCTATCCGTTGAATTTTGACCTGGTTCGATTTTTATAATCATACTATTTCCGTATCCGTCAAGTATTGGATTGATATCGCTGAAAAAAAAAGTTTATTGAATTATTATTATCATTATTATTATTATTTAAAACAAAATCCGTTGTTGAATCATTTCATTTAAGTTAAATATATAACTTGAGGAAAACTTACAGAAATACTGAAAAATAAAAAAAAATAAAAAAAAAAACTTTTTACACGCGCACACAACATTTGGAAGAATATCAAAACTTTTTTTTTTTTTTTTTTTTTTTTTTTGGTTTAACTTGTACTGGACAGCTTTTGTTTTGTTTTTTTTTTTTTTTAATTTCTATGTTTAACAAGGTCAATTGTAGGAAAAATCAGGGCTACCAACTAAATTGAAAGAAAAAAAAAAGGCAAAGTGTTAATTAATTGAAAAAACAAAAAAAACAAAAACAATTGGAAAACGCCAAAACAAATCAATTTCATTGTTTTTTTGTTTTTTTAACTTTTTTTTTTAACTTTTTTTTTTTTTTTTTGTCAAATATGTTTTAAATATTTTATACAATTTTTAAAATCATTCAAATTTTTTTAATTTTTACAATTTAAAACGTACCTTCTTCCTGTCTAGAAGAATAATCACCACCGACTTCGCCCCATTGATTCCTACCCAAAAGATGATGACAATCTTCATCCACTGATTTTTGGGGATACGTGATACCATCGCCCAGACTGCAATTAATAACTACTTATTGCAGTCCCTTCGATCAAATTATTAACCCCCAAAAAAAATTTCCACCCCGCCCCCCCCCTCACATAATAATTAAATAAAAAAAAAAAATTATTTATGCCTAGTTCTTCGTTCTTAGGATTGGTTTGTCATTCGATTTGTATAAAAATATTAAGGCTAGGGATTTGAAAACTCAAGAATATATATAATTTCTATCCTACTTTTAATTCTTGTAGTGGTTTAATACAGGTTCCTCCTCATACACTTAAAAAAAAAAAAAAAAAAAAAAAAAGTTCTCCTACCTGAAAATCCTTGAAAAAGTTAGAAAATAATCATCGATATCATTCATTTCCCTTCTGACTAAAAATTCTTAATTAATAAAATTCAGGCATGCAAAAATCAAATTATTATTTTGTACCAACAATACCCAATTTTTAAGTAATTAGTTAAATAATGGCTCACAATTTATTTACATGGAAAAAAATATTTGCAGATTTTAAATGAAACGTTAATAAAAAAAAAAAAAAAAACCGTTAAAAAACCGTTACAAAGCTTGCTTATTTAACTTTATGAAAAATCCCAAAAACAAAAACAGAAAAGCCAATAAAAACAATTAAGTTGTGTTATGAATTAATTTCATGTAAAAAAGAGTTAAGTAAATAAAAAATGTTTGAACCTTTGTTAAGAATCTAAAAAAAATCTTACAGTTAAAAATTAATTTTCAGAGGAAATTTTAGGAACGCACATTACAAAAATTTTTTTCCATTTTATATTTCTCAAATAATAGCAAACCACAAAATTCTAGTCAAGCGAAATATTTTTATGTTATTATACCTGTTTTCAGTTTTCCCCATTGAATTGTAGTTTGCCTGATGTTGTGAACGAACAGGGTAAGTAATCCCATCTCCCAGACTAGAAAAAATCATTTTAAAAATCATTCAGGGCCTTTTCCTGTGACTTACAAAAAAACAAATTGAACTAATAATGGCAAAAGTGTCTTTTTTTTTTTTCCACAAGAATTATTTTCAATAAAATCTGACAATTGAAAAAAAATTTGCCACCTTAATAAACATAAGAGTAAATTTAATATTTCAAGATTGTAACTTTTAGCGAGGATATTACAATGTGGTTTAAAAAAAAATAAAATATTTAAAAGTTGAAGAACTAGGCATTATAAAAATGTGATTAGTTAAGTAAGATTTTACCTTGTAAAAACGGGCAAAAACCATGTTTTCTTATTATCTCCAAAAACTTCTTGAAAGTTGTTAAAAGCTCCTAAATTGAAACCATTTTTATCGGCACCAGCAGTGAAGAGGGGTGCTCGAAAAGCTTCTGCAACCAAATATATTTTCAAGTACATAATAATCAATCCCTGGGAAAATGCGAGAGTAGCGAAATAAACTTACCTAATGTTGTTCTATTGTGTAAAATAAGGTAGCAGTGATATGAAAACAATGACAATAGACTAACGGAAAACATTATTGCAGCAAAGAATAAAAAAACTATATTAAACTTTCCCATTCCACTTAATTCACCTTTCCAAAACTGTATGCAATATTGTAATGTTGTCAAACTGACAAATATACAATATAATAATGCATAACCCAAAAATAATATAAAAAATTTATAATTGGAAAATGAAACACAATTGTTAACCCAAGGACAATGATGGTCCATTTTTAAAACACATGTACCACACACGCTGCAGTGATGTGCTCTG